>NW_026692886.1:0-22038 GCF_021218885.2 Marmota monax | reverse complement strand
CATAAGTATGTTTGTGAGAAATTAGGAAAAAAGTAACATGTAGCACAGAAGTAAAAGGTCTAGTCTCATGACTTATAGAGGAATGTTTTAAATTATATGGGCCACTAAAACACATAGCACCATGGAATCATACCCATCTTTCAAATACTTACAAAACAACCAAGTAATAGGTAAATATTTGTCATGTTTCATAACTATTTATGTCTTTATTTTATTTCAAGTATTTCTTCTACATGTTTTTATAACATTTTCTCTTAAGTGGTCATTTGTTTCCTGCAAAATTTAATTCTGGCCATGTATAATGACACATGCCTATAATTCCAGCAGCTCAGGAGTCTGAGGCTGACGGATCACAAGTTGAAAGCCAGCCTCAGCAACTTGGTGAGAACCTAAACAACTTAGCAAGATTCTCTCTCAAAAAAAAAAAAGGAAAAAAAAAATAGAAAAGGGATGGGGATATGGCTCAGTGGTTGAGCACCCCTAGGTTCAATCCTTAGTTTAAAAAAAAAATTCAATTCTGGTGACCTATGCTTTAATGACTAGTTTTGCTTGCTTTCAGATTGATTTCAAATATAAACACATGTTCTATTACAGAATAGTTATTGGAGAGATGTTTTTGGTTCATAACGAAAATAAATACCCTGGAATTTCTTTTTTTTTTTTTTTTTAAACAACAAAAATTTATTTTCGCATAGTTTTTTTTTTTTTTTTTTTTTTTATCATCTCAAAGTTTTTCTACTGGGTAACTCGCACTCTATTCTTTTTTTTTTTTTTTTAATTTTTTATTGTGGGTTGTTCAAAACATTACAAATTTCTTGACATATCATATTCCACACTTTGATTCTAGTGGGTTATGAACTCCCACCTTCACCCCATACACAGATTGCAGATTCACATCAGTTACACATCCATTGATTTACAAATTGCCATACTAGTGTCTGTTGTGCTCCGCTGCCTTTCCCATCATCCACCCTCCCCCCTCCACACCTCTCCCCTCCCCTCCCCTCCTCTCTCTCTACCCCCTCCACTGTATAACCCTGAGGGTCTCCTTCCATTACCGTGCAATTTACCTTCTCTCTCCCTTTCCCTCCCACCTCTCATCCCTGTTAAATGTTAATCTTCTTCTCCTGTTCTTCGTCCCTACTCTGTTCTTAGTTACTTTCCTTATATCAAAGAAGACATTTGGCATTTGTTTTTTAGGGATTGGCTAGCTTCACTTAGCATAATCTGCTCTAATGCCATCCATTTCCCTGTAAATTCTATGATTTTGTCATTTTTTAATGCAGAGTAATACTCCATTGTGTATAAATGCCACATTTTTTTTATCCATTCGTCTATTGAAGGGCATCTAGGTTGGTTCCACAGTCTTGCTATTGTGAACTGTGCTGCTATGAACATCGATGTAGCAGTGTCCCTGTAGCATGCTCTTTTTAGGTCTTTAGGGAATAGACCAAGAAGGGGAATAGCTGGGTCAAATGGTGGCTCCATTCCCAGCTTTCCAAGAAATCTCCATACTGCTTTCCAAATTGGCTGCACCAATCTGCAGTCCCACCAGCAATGTACAAGTGTACCCTTTTCCCCACATCCTCGCCAGCACTTGTTGTTGTTTGACTTCATAATGGCTGCCAATCTTACTGGAGTGAGATGGTATCTTAGGGTGGTTTTGATTTGCATTTCTCTGACAGCTAGAGATGTTGAGCATTTTTTCATGTACTTGTTGATTGACTGTATGTCCTCCTCTGTGAAGTGTCTGTTCAGGTCCTTGGCCCATTTGTTGATTGGGTTGTTTGTTCTCTTATTGTCTAATTTTTTGAGTTCTTTGTATACTCTGGATATTAGGGCTCTATCTGAAGTGTGAGGAGTAAAGATTTGTTCCCAGGATGTAGGCTCCCTATTTACCTCTCTTATTGTTTCTTTTGCTGAGAAAAAACTTCTTAGTTTGAGTAAGTCCCATTTGTTGATTCTAGTTATTAACTTTTGTGCTATGGGTGTCCTATTGAGGAATTTGGAGCCCGACCCCACCGACTGTAGATCGTAGCCAACTTTTTCTTCTATCAGACGGCGCGTCTCTGATTTGATATCAAGTTCCTTGATCCATTTTGAATTCACTTTTGTGCATGGCGAGAGAAAGGGATTCAGTTTCATTTTGTTGCATATGGATTTCCAGTTTTCCCAGCACCATTTGTTGAAGATGCTATCCTTCCTCCATTGCATGCTTTTAGCCCCTTTATCAAATATAAGATAGTTGTAGTTTTGTGGATTGGTTTCTGTGTCCTCTATTCTGTACCATTGGTCCACACGCCTGTTTTGGTACCAGTACCATGCTGTTTTTGTTACTATTGCTCTGTAGTATAGTTTGAAGTCTGGTATCGCTATACCGCCTGATTCACACTTCTTGCTTAGCATTGTTTTTGCTATTCTGGGTCTTTTATTTTTCCATATGAATTTCATGATTGCTTTCTCTATTTCTACAAGAAATGCCATTGGGATTTTGATTGGCATTGCATTAAACCTATAGAGAACTTTTGGTAATATCGCCATTTTGATGATGTTAGTTCTGCCTATCCATGAACAGGGTATATTTTTCCATCTTCTAAGATCTTCTTCTATTTCTCTCTTTAGGGTTCTGTAGTTTTCATTGTATAAGTCTTTCACCTCTTTTGTTAGGTTGATTCCCAAGTATTTTATTTTTTTTGAAGATATTTTGAATGGAGTGGTTGTCCTCATTTCCATTTCAGAGGATTTGTCGCTGATATACAGGAATGCCTTTGATTTATGCGTGTTGATTTTAAATCCTGCCACTTTGCTGAATTCATTTATTAGCTCTAATAGTTTCTTTGTAGAGCCTTTTGGGTCTGCTAGATATAGAATCATATCATCTGCAAATAGTGATAATTTAATTTCTTCTTTTCCTATTTTTATGCCTTTAATTTCTTTCGTCTGTCTAATTGCTCTGGCCAGTGTTTCGAGAACTATGTTGAAGAGAAGTGGAGAGAGAGGGCATCCCTGTCTTGTTCCAGATTTTAGAGGGAATGCCTTCAGTTTTTCTCCATTCAGAATAATGCTAGCCTGAAGCTTAGCATAGATTGCTTTTACAATATTGAGGTATGTTCCTGTTATCCCTAGTTTTTCTAGAGTTTTGAACATAAAGGGATGCTGTACTTTGTCAAATGCTTTTTCCGCATCTATCGAGATGATCATATGGTTCTTATTTTTAAGTCTATTGATGTGGTGAATAACATTTATTGATTTCCGTATATTGAACCAGCCTTGCATCCCAGGGATGAATCCTACTTGATCATGGTGCACAATTTTTTTTATATGTTTTTGTATCCGATTCGCCAGAATTTTATTGAGGATTTTTGCATCTAGGTTCATTAGAGATATTGGTCTGTAGTTTTCTTTCTTTGAAGTGTCTTTGTCTGGTTTAGGTATCAGGGTGATGTTGGCCTCATAGAATGAATTTGGAAGTTCTCCCTCCTTTTCTATTTCCTGAAGTAGCTTGAAAAGTATTGGTATTAGTTCTTCTTTAAAGGTTTTGTAAAATTCTGCTGTATACCCATCGGGACCTGGGCTTTTCTTAGTTGGTAGTCTTTTGATGGTTTCTTCTATCTCCTCAATTGATATTGGTCTGTTTAGGTTTTCTATATCCTCCTGACTCAATCTGGGCAGATCATATGACTTAAGAAATTTATCTATGCCTTCACTATCTTCTAATTTATTGGAGTATAAGGATTCAAAATAGTTTTTGATTATCTTCTGTATTTCTGAAGTGTCTGTTGTGATATTGCCTTTTTCATCCCGTATGCTAGTAAATTGAGTTCTCTCTCTTCTTCTCTTCACTAGCATCGCTAAGGGTCTGTCGATTTTGTTTATTTTTTCAAAGAACCAACTTTTAGTTTTGTCAATTTTTTCAATTGTTTCTTTTGTTTCGATTTCATTAATTTCAGCTCTGATTTTAATTATTTCTTGCCTTCTACTTCTTTTGCTGTTGTTTTGCTCTTCTTTTTCAAGGATTTTGAGATGAAGTATGAGATCATTTATTTGTTGGTTTTTTCTTTTTTAAGGAATGAACTCCAAGCAATGAATTTTCCTCTTAGAACTGCTTTCAGTGTGTCCCATAGATTCCGATATGTTGTGTCTGTGTTTTCATTTATCTCTAAGAATTTTTTAATTTCCTCCTTGATGTCTTCTATAACCCATTGATCATTCAGTAACCTATTGTTCATTCTCCAATTGATGTATGCTTTTTCCTTCCTTCTTTTATCGTTGATTTTCAGTTTCATTCCATTATGATCAGATAAGATGCATGGTAATATCTCTACTCCTTTATATTGTCTAAGAGTTGCCCTGTGACATAATATATGATCTATTTTTGAGAAGGATCCATGTGCTGCTGAGAAAAAAGTGTAACTGCTTGATGTTGGGTGGTATACTCTATATATGTCAATTAGGTCTAGGTTATTAATAGTGTTATTGAGTTCTATAGTTTCCTTATTCAACTTTTGTTTGGAAGATCTGTCCAGTGGCGAGAGAGGTGTGTTGAAGTCTCCCATGATTATGGTGTGGTGGTCTATTAGACTCTTGAACTTGAGAAGAGTTTGTTTGACGAACATAGCTGCACCATTGTTTGGGGCATAAATATTTATGATTGTTATGTCTTGTTGGTGTATGGTTCCCTTAAGCAGTATGTAGTGTCCCTCTTTATCTCTTTTGATTAACTTTGGCTTGAAATCTATTTTATTTGATATGAGTATGGACACGCCTGCTTGTTTCCGAAGTCCATATGAGTGATATGATTTTTCCCAACCTTTCACCTTCAGCCTATGTATGTCTTTTCCTATCAAATGCATCTCCTGTAGGCAGCATATTGTTGGGTCTTGTTTTGTGATCCATTCTACTAGCCTGTGTCTCTTAATTGGTGAGTTTAAGCCATTAACATTTAGGGTTATTATTGAGATATGGGTTGTTCTTCCAGCCATATTTGTTTATTTCTGTTACTAAACATTGTTTGTTTTCCTCTTTGATTGTTTCCCCCCCCCCTTTACTGTCCTACCTCCCACTGTTGGTTTTCATTGTTATTTTCCATTTCCTCTTCCTGTAATACTTTGGCTAGGATGTTTTGAAGAGATGGTTTTCTAGCTGCGAATTCTTTAAACTTTTGTTTATCGTGGAAGGTTTTAATTTCATTCTCCATCCTGAAGCTTAATTTCGCTGGATACACAATTCTTGGTTGGAACCCATTATCTTTCAGTGTTTGAAATATGTTATTCCAGGATCTTCTAGCTTTCAGAGTCTGTGTTGAAAGATCAGCTGTTATCCTGATTGGCTTGCCCCTAAATGTAATCTGCTTCCTTTCTCTTGTAGCTTTTAAAATTCTCTCCTTATTCTGTATGTTGGGCATCTTCATTATAATGTGTCTAGGTGTAGATCTCTTATGATTTTGCACATTCGGCGTCCTGTAGGCTTCTAGGATTTGGGATTCTGTCTCATTCTTCAAGTCTGGGAAGTTTTCTTGTATTATTTCATTGAATAGACTGCTCATTCCTTTGGTTTGGAGCTCTGTACCTTCCTGTATCCCAATGACTCTTAAGTTTGGTCTCTTAATGTTATCCCATATTTCTTGGATGTTCTGCTCATGGTTTCTTAACAGTCTTGCTGAGCTGTCTATGTTCTTTTCCAGTTGAAATACTTTGTCTTCATTGTCTGATGTTCTATCTTCTAAGTGTTCTACTCTGTTGGTAGTATTCTCCATTGAGTTTTTAAGTTGGTTTATTGCTTCCTGCATTTCTAGGATTTCTGATTGCTTGTTTTTTATAACCTCTATCTCCCTGTATAGTTGATCCTTTGCTTCCTGGATTTGTTTGCGTAATTCGTTGTCGAAGTGATCTTTCATTGTCTGATTTTGCTGTTTAATGTCTTCCTTGATACTCCAGATCATCTGAAGCATGTATATCCTGAATTCTTTATCTGACATTCCATCTGCTGCAGCTGTTACCTCTTCTAAAGTTGCGTTGACCTGCATTGCTTGTGGTCCTTTCTTTCCTTGTCTTTTCATACTGCTTGCGTATCTTTCCTGCAGGTGCGGGCAGCGGCTCTGCTCTCTCCTTATTCCAATTGGGGTGTCGTGGCTACCACGCCGGCAGGTCACTGGGCCTGTTCTGGGAGCTGGTGGCGGCTCTGTTCTGCCCCTACTTCAATTGGGGTGACGTGTCTGTCGTACCAGCAGGCCACTGGGCCTGTCCTGCTGGTCGGTCGCAGATCTGCCCACCTTTCGGGCACGAGTGGAGGCTCTGCTTTGCCCCTACTCCAATTGGGGTGTCGTGACTACCCCGCCTGCAGGATGCTGGGTCTGTTCCTGGCAAGGGAGGCGACTCTGCTCTGTCACTACTCCAATTAGGGTGGTGTTTGTACCCCGCCGGCAGGCTCCTGGGCCTGATCCGCCGGTCTGTTGTAGGTCTGCCTACCTTGAAGGCGCGGGCGGCGGATCTGCCCTGCCCCTCCTACCATGCCTGCGGACCCCTGGGCCTGATCTGCAGGTTGATCACTGGTCTGCTCACCCTGCGGGCACGGGTGGCGGTTCCGCTCCACCCCCACTCCAATTGGGGTCACGTGACCACCACACCGGCAGGGCCTGATCCGGGCGTGGGATAAGGATCTGCTCTGCCCCTACTCGAGTTGGGGTGACGTGTGTACCACACTGGCAGGCCACTGGGCCTGACCCGCCAGGCTGTCACAGGTCTGTTTACCTTGCAAGCGCGAAGGGCGGCTCTGCCCTGCCCCTCCTACCACGCCCATGTACTACTGGGTCGTGGGTCTGCCCACCTGGCGGGTGTGGGTGGCGGCTCTGCTCCGCCCCCTCTCCAATTGGGGTCACGCGGTCACCACGCTGGCGAGCCGCTGGGCCTGCTCCGGGGGCTGGCGGCGGCCCGGCTCCTTCCCTCTGGCTCGAGGACAAATTGAGGAGACTCGGGTGACTGAGCCTCACCCCCCTTACCAGGAGACCAACTGCTTATGTCACCGCTGGTATTGATGAAGATCTCTCCTCCACCGCTTTCTGCTGACATCAGATCTCTGCCATGTTGGTATCCTATGCGAATGGCAGCATTTCGTTCCCCTTGCCAGGCAACCCAAGCAATGGGTGAGTCCTGACCTGCCCTCAGCAGGACCCGGACCGAGACACAGTTTCCGCGGGCTCCTAGCCCCGGTCCAGGGAAGTTCCGGGAGCCGGAACTCGGCCGCTCCGTGCTCGGTGTAAGCTCCTATAAGTGTAGGCTCCAAGAAGCAGCCCCCGCGGGCTCAGTTCCGGGAGCCGGAATTCGGCCGCTTAGTGTTTGGTGTATGCTCTGATAGTAGCAGGGTCCAAGAAGCAGCCTCCGCGGGCTCCGCAGCCCTGAGCCAGGGCGGTTCCGGGACGGTTCCGGGAGCCGGAACTCGGCCGCTCTGTGCTCGGTGTAAGCTCCTATAAGTGTAAGCTCCAAGAAGCAGTCCCCGCGGGCTCAGTTCCGGGAGCTGGAATTCGGCTTCTTGGTGTTTCGTGTTTGCTCTGATAGTAGCAGGGTCCAAGAAGCAGCCTCCGCAGGCTCCGCAGCCCGGAGCCAGGGCGGTTCCTGGACGGTTCCGGGAGCCGGGACTCAGCCGCCCCGCGCTCCGTGTTCACTCCGATAAGATCAGATTTTAAGAAGCCCCCAGGCGCTGAACCCTAGCAATCTGTCTGCAAGCCGCAGGCGAATTGCAGCCTGAAATTACCTGTTCTATGGCTGAATGAGCTGCGGTCAGTCAAAAACAGGTGTGGTGACGTCAGTTTACCAACATGGTGGCTGCTGGCCTCCTCTGTGGTCTGACCGGTGTGGAGAACCGAGATGGACCGCTTCCTTCCCCGTCTCGAACCCAGAATTCAGCCCTGAGTGCGGTGCTTGCGCGTCTCTGGAATTTCTTGATAATCTTTTTTGTTTTTGTTTCTGCTACCAGGGATTGAACCCAGGAGCACTCAACCACTCAGCCACACCCACTGAGTTGCTTAGCACTTTGCCATTGCTGAGGCTGGCTTTGAACTTGTGATCTTTCTGTCTCAGCATCCTGAGCTGCTGGGATTACAGGTGTGTGCCACCACACCTGGCTTCTTGAAAATCTTTTAGTGATTACTACAGCTACTTTACAGTCTCGTTGTTAAGCACATATGACATCTAGCTACTGGACTGAACAATTTTCATACATTACGTCATTCAAGCACCACATCAACTCTACCAGGTAGAAGTATGATTAAGTTCAAATACCAGATGCAGAAACTGGGCTAAATGAAGCTAAGTCATTTTCTCAAGGTCACAGAGCTAGTAAATGACAGAGCCCACATTCAGATTCATGTCCTTCTATCCCCAAAGCCCACTGGCCCTTCATCATTAGTTTAACTTAAATAGTGATTACAGAAGGAGTTTATTTGGTAGCATATTCTAATGGTTTATTAAATGGCCTATTCTATTTATATTTTGTCTTTTTCCACTTGATGAGAAAAAAATTTTCAAAGATATTTTTGCATGAATAGCTTTATTAATTTTTTGCTCGCCGGATAAGAAACTTTATTACCTAATTCTCCATTATTTACCCAACCGTAACATTCAGCTTCCAAGTTCCAGCTAAGGGTTTATAAATCAGTTTTTGTTGTATTCACCATTTCTCTTAGTACTATGGTTTCATTGTGTGATGATCATTTGAAGGCTGCATTTACTGCAAAGGTAAGACTTTCCAAATATTAGCTCTTTAAAAAATTTAGTTCGATTTCCAGATCATGCTTTTGTGCTGCCAAAACAGCTCTGTGGCAACACTGAAAATGGATGATAAATAGGGAATGTTTAGATTGAGACTTGTGAAGCTGGACTGAAGCACTTATCTTTAGATCCAATTTTGGTGATGTATGTATTATGATTCCTGGCAAGAAAAAGCAGTTTCTAGTTGTTGAAAACTATTTTTTTTCTGAAGTAGATTCTCAAAGAGGTTCCCTAGGCAGCAATGAAAGAAGAATATTGAATTCTCTGACTCTGTCCCTGAAGAACTAACGGGCAGTGTCTTCAATAGCAGCTTTTCTGATGATGCAGAAAATGTCTTCATAGGGCTATTTCCACAATATCTACTCTCAATGAACATTTAAAGAATCATTTTACAATGCATTCATAAAGATATTCTTACAGGGAACGGATAAGATGTAGTTCAGGGAAGCAACTTTCTTATGACCAGATTGGGTCCAGAAGAGGACTGAGGCTATGGGGTTACAGGGATTTAACTAGATATTTAACTAGAAAATAAAAGAAATAAAATAAGATCAATCTCCAAAATAATTCAGATGTTTGAATCAATAGAGAAGTTCTTTTAAAACTATCCTAGATACTTTATGGGCTGGAACAAAAATGTGTCATCATGAATGCACAGATGAGGATTCTCAGAAGAGAAATGGAAACTATAAAAGACAATTAAATGGAGACTATAAAATTGAAGATATATTATCTGAAATAAAAATATTTGAGCTGGAATGCTTACTATCAGATTGGAAATTGCAAAAGAAGGAGCCAGTTAACACAAAGAGAGATCAATATTACAGGAAAAACCTGAAAAACGTTGACCGCCTTAGTGACTTTGGGGAAATATCAAATAGTCATGGTGTCAGTGTCCCAGGTAGAAAAATGAAGAGGAAAAGGATGGGGAAGAAAAGAATTTGAAGACACCATAGCCAAAAATTTCCCTAAACTGGTGAAAAACATAAAAGTCTAAGAAACTGAGCAAGTCTCAAGGATAATGCAAGAATACAATGTATGAAAATATAACCACATCTAGGAATATCATAGTCAAATTGCTGAATCCAGAGGTAAAAGAGAAAATCTTGAAGCAGCTTGAGAAAATATAAACATCACATAACAGATAATGAAAATGCATTCATTTGTCAATGCCCACGCGTACCACTATTTTCATAAACAAGGACAATCAGCAGACAATGCAGCTGCACAGTCTAAGTGCTCATAATAAAGAAGAAAACCCTGCTAATCCATGATTTTATATCTTGAGAAAATGCCTTTGAAAAGTGAAGGCAAAAATTAAATGTTTTGAGTTTAATATAAAACCAAGAGAATTCTTCACAGTGAACCTGAGCTATAAGAAATGCTGAAGGATGTTCTTGGGCCTGAAGAGAGATGATGCTATGTAGACACTTGGAATTAGAGAAAGAATTGAACAGCTCGAAAATAATGACCA
Source organism: Marmota monax (assembly GCF_021218885.2). Lineage (NCBI taxonomy): Eukaryota > Metazoa > Chordata > Mammalia > Rodentia > Sciuridae > Marmota > Marmota monax. Next base: position 11,799 of record NW_026692886.1, on the reverse strand, counting down.
TTTAGATAAATATGAAGCAAAAGTATGTTTCCTTTATTTAAAAGACACAACTACTTCTGGTAAAAACTAGACCACACTAAATTGTGAGGCAAATAATATGAAAAATGAAAAGACAACATATAAAATTTGTTGGGATTCAGATTTATGAAGGAAATTTAAGAGTTTAGAAACTTACATCAGAAAATAAAAATAGTTCTAACCATTTTATAATAAGTGATTTAAATTAAAGAATAAAAATGAATAAAATGAACAGATATACATGAAGAATATTAACAAAGAAAATATTAGTTCTTTGAAAAGATTAATAAAACTGATAAATGCTTAACAAGATTGAGTTAAAAAATAAAAGCAAAACCGAGAGATTATTTAAGTATCAATATTAAGAATGAAGGGATCCTGCAGACTTTTAAAAGATAAAAAGGGAAAATTATAAGCAAATTTATATCAAGAAACAAAGTAGTATAGAAGAAATTAACAAATTCCTTAAAAAAACATAAATACCCAAACTGGCATAAGAAATCTTACTAGCCCTATTTGTTACTACCACCTCCCACAAAGAAAACCTCAAGCTAGATGAATTTATTCACAGATTGTACCAAGTGCTATATACCAATCTTATATAGCTCTTTCATAAAAGAGAATCACTTTGCTATTTGTTTTGGGGGTCAGCATAACTCTGACATCAAAATATAAAGAAATACCACACTCTGGAAAATTGCTATCTACTGTTCCTAAAGAACATAGATGCAGGGGTTGGGATTGTGGCTCAGTGGTAGAGCGCTTGCCTTGCATGTGTGAGGCACTGGGTTTGATCCTCAGCACCACATAAAAATAAATAAATAAATAATAAAGGTATAGTATCCATCAACAACTAAAAAAATATTAAAAAAAGAACATAGATATAAAAATCATTAATAAAATATTAGCGAACAAAAGAATATTGCATCATGACTAAGTAAGACTTATCCATGGACACTTAAGTTTGATTTAACATTTAAAAACCAGTGTAATTAATCATGCTGCCAGAAGTAAGGAGAAGCACCATGTGATTATGTTAATAAAACAAGCATTTGCAAAACTCAACACTCATTAATTATAAAACTTTCAGCAATTATGACACAAGAGCTTTGTCAGTCCAATAAAGAGTATCTATGGAACAAAGACTATAACTAGCATTATATTTAATGGTAGAAAACTCTGTTTTATCCTAGGATGAAAAATGAAGCAAGATTATTCATGTTTACCACTTCCGGTCAACCTCATCCTAGAGGTTCCATTCATTACAATAAGGCAAGAAAAAGAAATTAGAAAGCCAAAAGATTGTAACTGAAGATGTAAATTATCAGTATTTGTGGAGGACATGATTGTCTTTGTACTTATTTTTAAGAAGTTTCAAAGCAGCTGTAAGAAATAATGGTGAGTTTAGTAATTTCATAGATACAAATTGATTTATAAAAATAAAAATTATGAGCCAAGTGCCATGGTGCACACCTATAATCTCAGTGATTTGGAAAACTGAGGCAGGAGGATCTCAAGTTTAACGCCAACCTCAGCAACTTAGTGAGGCCCTAAGTAATTCAACAAGACCCTGTCTCTAATAAAATACAAAAAGGGGCTAAGGATGTGGCTCAGTGGTTAAATGCTTCTGGATTTAATACCCAGTAACCCCCCCCCCCAAAGTCTATTTACTAGGTGTAAATAGAACAAAATTACAACAAATTTTTACATTTAAATGATTATAAAATCTTAAAATATTTTGGTATAAATTTGATAAAATATACAAAAGTCTTCTGTACTAAAATCCACAAAATGTTGCTGAAAGACATAGAGTCATTTGTACTCTATTACAGGTTAGAAGACTTAATTTGTTAATTTTTTCCTATTTACTCTGTTAGTTCCATGTAATACCAGTCATAGTAGCAACAGAGATTTTTATACAAATTAAGAATCTCATTATAAAATTCAATAATTTTTAGAAATAATGAAGGTGGAGGATTTAAACTGCCTTATGTCATATATTCAATAAAGAATCATTGTTTGAGAGAATCAGGTATTGACATAATGATAGACCAATAGGTTAATGGAAAATAGTCTGAAAATAGATGCACACATATATAGTCAGTCAATGTTTGATAAAAGTGCTAAAGCAATTGGGGAATGGATGGTATACCATTCATTCGCATAAAAGCCACACCTGTGAAATTTTTAGAAGAAAACATTGGAGATTATTTTTTGAAATTTGAGTTTGGTAAATAATTATTAGAGATTATTATGGTTTGGATGTGTGGTGTCTCCCTAAAACTCATATGTGACACAATGCAAGAACTATCAGAGGAGAAATGATTGGGTTAGGAGAGCCTTAACCTAATAAGTGAATTAATCCCCTGGTAGGATTAACTGAGTTACAACTGAGGGTGGATAGGGTGTGGCTGCAGAGGTGGGTCCCTGGGATGTATATGTTTTGGGGTGTATATTTTGTATCTGGTGAGTGGAGTCTCTCTCTGCTTCCTGATCACCATGTGAGCCACTTCCCTCTTGCATACTCTTCCCCCAAGCTGTTCAGCTTCACCTAGTGTCTAAAGGAATGAAGCTGGCGGTTTATGGACTGAGACTTCTGAAACTGTGAGCCCCCAAATAAACTTTTCCTCCTATAAAATTGTTCTCGTCAGGTCTTTTCATTATAGCAGCAAAAAAGCTGACCAAAACAGAGATTATATATAAAATAATAAACATAACATTAAGATGATTAATTGTATTTCTTCAAAATTAAAAGCATCTTCTCATCAAAGTACACTTAAGAAAATGAAAAGACAAATTAGATCAGTAGAAAGTATTTACAAAATATATAACTGACAAAGAACTTCTTTCCAAAATGTTTAATGAAATAATACATCATAGTAATAAAACCACAATGAAAATGGGAAATTTTTTGAATAATTCATCAAGAAAGAGTTATCAAATGGCCACTAAGCTTATTGGAAAATGTGTTTGAAATCTTGGTCATTAGCAAAATGTAAACTAAAACTACAATAATGTAGTATAAAAGTATACAATTATAAAATATCCCATTTCACTTTGGTGAGGTCTTATGATAATAAAACAAGCTTTTGCAAAACTCAACACTTTTACTCCCAATTCCACTGGAGAGCCAGTGGAGTAGGGAGAAAAGAGACCTGTGTCACTTTTGGTCTGGCACAGACCATACTTTTCTTTTTTCTTGTGGTGTGAGGACTTGTAACCTTTGAGATGGTGGACAACAGTCATTCAACAGATTCCCTGAATGACCATGATGTTCAGAGCCTCCCCTGCAATCTATAACTGGGCATGGAAAGAAAGAAACTTTTTTTATTTTATTCTAATACAATTTTGGGATTATTCACTATAGCAGCATAATCTAACCTGATATAATAGAATGGTTACAAAACATAATTTTTGATATATAGATTCCCTGGATTAAAAATTCCAACTCAGAGCACGTTATGATTTATTTATTTATTTTGGTAGGTATTCTGCTACATTGTTGATAGTTTGTGTAATTACCACCACATCCTCTTGAATAATGATCTTTCAATTGTAAATTTTGAATGTAGTCATAGATATGCAACCTGTGTATACATTGCAATTCTGACATGTTGACTGTTGTGTGACTGGGCCCATCAATTGTGACCTCAATGCCAGCCCTGACTTCTTACTTCTTATTGTGAAAATAGGTTACTGTACATGTTATATGTTCTGATAATATTATTTCACTAACTCTGAGAACTTCTCAAATAAATAATGAACTTCAAAGTTTGTGATCTTTTAATAAGAAATCATACATCAATTTTGTATATTCTTTCCTAAGATTACAATTTTTCTCTAAATTGTGGGGTTCTATTTTATGTACTTCCCTTTTTTATTCTCTAGGGTAGTCATTTCTCACTAACATAATAAATATTACCCTGAAAAAAAGAAGAGCTACATCTTTCTAAGTTCTTAAATTATTGGCAAAAATTTATGTAAGTGGGAGTAAGTAGGGTCTAGTTTGTGAGTTGCCATATTTAGTGTAAAACAGAATGGAGAATTTTTGAATTTTAGAGGTTTTGTATGCTTCATATGTAGTCTATTTGTCTGAAAAATTGTTCAAAGTTGTTAAATTGTCCATAACAACTGAAATTTCCACTTTGACTTGCCAGAAATTAGGAGGGGGGGAATGTTTTCCACTGAAGTCAAAGCTCATACCACTAAAAGAATCCTCAATAAAAAACTCTTTTTACATTTATCATATGATTTAATATGACAGAACATAATTACATGTAATTCCATTTCTCTTATTTATGTCATAATATATCATTTTGGGAGGAAAAGCCAACTTCTGATGTATTTGTGGTGCAGACCAATAGTTATTATGTAGCATCACAAGACTTCTTCTTTTCTAAGAATTTTGTAGTTTGAATCACCTATCTCTTAACTCCATAGCAGTCTAGACAGAATTCTGTCACAAAGCAAGATGCAAAACATTCCATGATCAGCCCCCCATGGGAGCTCATGCTATATCTGTAGCTAAGCTGAAGTGGAAAGGGATAGTGCAGGTCCCATGAGTGGCAAAATAATTGCATATGTGCTAGGAAAGTTTATGTGCATGCCAAGGCATCTCGTGCAATCTGTTTTGGTTCTCAGATTCAGCATCTTAGCTGGAGAGACTGAAGATACCTTTTGAACAAAATCACAAGGAGGTTCCTGGCAGGAACATTTCCCCTCTTAACATCAAAGACATGCTCTTGAAAACTTTGGTATCATTGTCCTTTAGATCACTGAAGTTTTGACGTTATTTGGAACTTTGGGGAATGACAAGGGGACACTATTATTAATTATGCCAAGATATGTGCATAAACCTGGACTTTAAAAATCAAACTGGGATGTATGTGCACATTATCATATTGAGTTTTAGAGGAATTACAGAGACACTTAAGCTTAATTTAACTCTACACCCTGATTTAATGTTTGGCACATCCAGAAAATTTCATAAAGATTATGTTAGCTGTGTGAATAACTAAAGCAAGGAGGGGATTATAATCTGTCACCTTTCTTGTTGAACACTAAAGGTTCCTGCCCTAAAACAAAATGAAACAAAACCCATGGCTTAAAAATAAGTAGGGCCATTTTAAGAAATATTTTGTGTCCTACTTAAGAAATCCAGTGCATAATTTTAAAAAAAAGACTATTTAAGGTAATTATTATTTTTATTTATTCTTCTATTTTTTTGTTATCAATGGACCTTTATTTTATTTATTTATTTATGTGCATGCTGAGGATCGAACCCAGTGCCTCATCAGGACATAAGTTCTCTACCACTGAGCTACAATCCTAGCTCAAGTAATTATTATTTTTTTAAACAGAAGCAAGAGTGATTCTTGATTAACCAGGATATAGATGGTAAAGAACATTATGAATACCCAACCAATGAGTGGACTAAAACCAGTCAATCATGACATATAATAGGATGACTGTGAATTATTTGGTTAAAATTGTGTTTGATTTTTGAAATCATATTCACTATTCTATAGGTATTATTCAGTATGAAAATAATAGATACATAATAGTTCAGAAGCTTGAAGTATTATATGAAATCTTTGTTAAAAAAGGACCAAAAATCTCTTGACAATGTCTGTTATCTAATTTTCCCACATGATTTCTACACTTTCCTTCCTTCCTTCCTTCCTTCCTTCCTTCCTTCCTTCCTTCCTTCCTTCCTTTCTCTCTCTCTCTCTTTTTTGGCCCAACCCCACAACAAACTAAGAGGTGAGTTGAGCAGAGGTGCACATATCTGTGCATGTTCTCTTCTCCCTTTCAGCTCTCATCAGACATCCCTAGGTTTGCAGTCACCAACCTCGGAGTCAATTATAGTCTTCTGTACTTCTGTTAAAAAAAGGTCTCCCATTTGGTAGAGGATGAGTCTTTTATCTTGGCAGTGAATACAATTGCTCTCTTTCACTGTAATGAATATAGAGCCTGACCTTAAAGGTGAACCTCCTAAGTCAGATCTCTGAGTATGGAGGGGATATATGGACAAGGAGAGCAGGGAATGGAGGTGAGGGGATACTTTCCTGGGAATGAGGCAGGAGTTGGGCCAGGGTACTATGGATAGTGTTATATAAGGTTTTTGGGGTTGCTTTCCCAGCAATCTCAGTTCACAGTATGCATGGTTGTTTTTTAACCATATGTAGTACTAACACATGCCCTGGAGACAGGATGAGCATATGCTTAGTTTCTTACTACAGCCATTCGTGCAGTATTCAGTCCATGACCCTCGGCCTCTGTGATATTTTATTATAATGGCAATGAACTCCTAACAGTTGGTAGGTATCTTTACCAGATTCTTGAAGGTGCTTAACTCAGAGAGAAAGTAGTAGGGAGGGTATAACTGAGCAAAAGATCCAGCACATGGAAACCCAAACTGTGGCAGGAGATTTGTAGGAGTTCATACTTCTGATTCTTGTTATCTTGGGATCGGTTAGTATAATTTGTACATGCCAGTGATATCACTGGGGCCCAGAGGCCAGGTTATGTATCCTATCTCTAAGATGGCCCCAATGATCCCTTCCTGCTTAAGTCAATGCTTGTCAGCGATCCCCACCCACATTGGTCTGTGTGACCAATCGAGCAGAATAGAAATTATGGCATGCCACTTCTGAGATTCTGACTTTGGCATCTCTCTGTATTTCCCATTACTTGCTTTATGGGAAGCCACATCTCAGACCATGAGGGCACCCAGACAACTCATGGAGACACAGAGACTATGTATGGAAAAGTATTTTAAGTATCCATAAAATCAGAATTTTAATTTCTATGGGGGGAGTGTACCAAGTATTGAACTCAGGGGCCCTTGACCATTGAGCCACATCTCCAGTCCTATTTTGTATTTTATTCAGAGACAGGATTTCACTTAGTTGCTTAGCACCTTGCTTTTGCTGAGTCTGGCTTTGAATTCACCATCCTCTTGCCTCAGCCTCCCAAGTGGCTGGGATGACAGGGTTGTGACACGGTGCCTGGTTAGAATTTTAATATTCTTGATGCTCTTCTTTCTTTTAGCTTAGCATCATCACATCCATATTTTTTAATAAGCTACTGTAGATCAATAGTCTTTTCCAGATCACAAAATAAATGGCAGAAAGAGTTCCAAGTGGAGTAAACATGATTCATTGCAGAATTCCATCATCCATGATGGTGTGGCAGAGTGCGCATTGGCAGGGGCCATTGCTGCAGTGCCTAGGCCTCACCAGCAGAGAGAACAAGGGTCTAAGAGCATGGTCAAGCCTGAATCAACAACATTGTGTGAATATGGACACAGTCACTCAGAATCCATTGCTTTTAGACATGTTTTGCTACTTATATGGATGCAAACCTTATCACACTTCTGTAGGAGAGGCTGTCTGGTGATCTCTTTCTCATATATACCTCCTCTCCATCCATATGCATACTGAATTTATATCTATTCTTAGCACTAGATTAAACCACTTCTTCCCCAGGGCCTTTAGGATAACTCCCTTACTTTTCCACCTCATTTGGGACTTCCTTTGAGTAAATATTTCCCAAAGAGTAGGAAGAACTGCTGTGCATGCAAAAATGTGTTTGTGGTAGCAAATATTCAACTAAAAATCAAGGGCAATGTCTCTATTTTCCTTGTTGCTTGAAGTTGAGAAATTCCTTTTCTTTCAATTCCAGAGCTTACTATAAATGAACCTTTCCCAAGATCCAGCTTTTCTGGAGAAACTGCTCTGTGCAACTCTTTGGATATGCAGTTTGTTCTGTTGACAAATCATTTCTTCTAAAAATTTTTCCAAACAGGTCTGAGCTGTTAGAAGAGAAACAGAACTGAAAGCATCTTATCTCTTTTCTCATGATCCCAAATGCATTTAAAAACAACACAACAAAAAAATCAGATCAAAGCAAAATAAATCCAAAAATGTGTTCTGCTTCTACATCTGAATCTTACTTTGATTTGAATTAAAAAAAAACAAAAAACAAAAACCTCAATAGAGAGAGGAGTGTTAAAACAAGCAAACAATTCACACAAAACAACCACAGACTCACATACTTGAATCTCACCCCAGTGAGTCAAAACATGTTTTTGGTGTCCTAAAGTAGTAAATGATTTCAGTGTTTTTTTTTTTTATTTAAAAACAGGCTGGTCTATAAAAGCTATAATTGAGAAAAGGATTACAGTTTGTTCCTTGATCTTCATAGCTACATATGCACATAAATACTACTACAAGCAGAGTCATGTTTGCATGAAATGACATTATTATAATGTATTTAAATCTAGGAGAGCTAATCAGTAACAGAGAAATTATTGTAGTTGAACAATTTTATTATTATTTTTCTTGTGTCAGTGAAAATGGGGAACATTTTTATTGAAATAATAACCTCAAGTAAAATAACATAGCAGGATGATGACTGTAGGAAGAAAAGACTGAGCAGGAGATTAGAGGTATTTGGGGAAAAGGTAGGAAAAATGGAAGACAAGACCATACATAAAGTTATTTTAGATATAATTTAGAGTTGGAATTGAAGTAGTAACAATAACTTATTGATTATCTGATTTAATGCCCAATTTTATGTAGTCTTCCATATTATCATCTCAGTTTTTTAAATTAGATACTATTCTTTTTATTTTTATAGATAAGAAGCAAAGATTCAGAGAGAACAAATAGTCATAAGTTACATGGCTGATTTGTGGCAGTATTTGAGTCTAGGTCCTTAACTTTATGATCCATGTCTTTCTACTTTGCCAAAAAAAGGGGAAGATTGAACCAGGAGCTAAAGGGCTGCCATACCAGGTGACCTCTAAGCTCCCTTCCAGATTTTACTTTCTATTCAAAACTTACATGTACATTTGAACAATCCACATAGTAGACACAGAAAACAAATAAAAGAATTGAGTGAAGATGAAATCAGGACACTGAAACAGAAAAAAATTGATGAAACTTCTGAACAGGAACAAAAACATAAAGAAACAAACAATAGCAATGCTCAGAACCCCAGTGCAGAAGAAGGGGGTGATGAACAGGATGAAGATATTTTGCCTTTAACCCTTGAAGAGAAGGAAAACAAAGAATACTTAAAATCTTTATTTGAAATTTTGATTCTTATGGGAAAACAAAATATACCTCTGGACGGGCATGAGGCTGATGAAATCCCAGAAGGTCTCTTCACTCCTGATAACTTTCAGGCCCTGTTGGAGTGCCGGATAAATTCTGGTGAAGAGGTCCTGAGAAAACGCTTTGAGACCACAGCAGTTAACACATTGTTCTGTTCAAAAACACAACAGAAACAGATGCTGGAGATCTGTGAGAGTTGCATCCGGGAAGAAACCCTCAGGGAAGTGAGAGACTCGCACTTCTTTTCCATTATCACTGATGATGTGGTGGACATAGCAGGGGAAGAGCACCTTCCCGTGTTGGTGAGGTTTGTAGATGAGTCTCATAACTTGAGAGAGGAATTTGTGGGCTTCCTGCCTTATGAAGCTGATGCAGAAATTTTGGCTGTGAAATTTCACACTACCATAACTGAGAAGTGGGGACTAAATATGGAGTATTGTCGTGGCCAGGCTTACATTGTGTCTAGCGGATTCTCTTCCAAAATGAAAGTTGTTGCTTCTAGACTTTTAGAGAAATACCCTCAAGCTATCTACACACTCTGCTCTTCCTGTGCCTTAAACATGTGGTTGGCAAAATCAGTGCCTGTTATGGGGGTGTCTGTTGCATTAGGAACAATTGAAGAAGTTTGTTCTTTTTTCCATCGATCACCACAACTGCTATTAGAACTTGACAATGTAATTTCTGTTCTTTTTCAAAACAGTGAAGAAAGGGGTAAAGAACTGAAGGAAATTTGCCATTCTCAGTGGACAGGTAGGCATGATGCTTTTGAAATTTTGGTGGATCTCCTGCAAGCACTTGTTTTATGTTTAGATGGTATAAATAGTGACACAAATATTAGATGGAATAATTGTATAACTGGTCGAGCATTTGTACTCTGTAGTGCAGTAACAGATTTTGATTTCATTGTTACCATTGTTGTTCTTAAAAATGTCTTATCTTTTACAAGAGCCTTTGGGAAAAATCTCCAGGGACAAACTTCTGATGTCTTCTTTGCTGCCAGTAGCTTAACTGCAGTACTACATTCACTCAATGAAGTAATGGAAAATATTGAAGTTTATCATGAGTTTTGGTTTGAGGAAGCAACAAATTTGGCAACCAAACTTGATATTCAGATGAAACTCCCTGGGAAATTTCGTAGGGCTCAGCAGGGTAACCTGGAATCTCAGCTAACCTCTGAAAGTTACTATAAAGAAACCCTAAGTGTTCCAACAGTGGAGCACATCATTCAGGAACTTAAAGATATATTTTCAGAACAGCACCTCAAAGCTCTTAAATGCTTATCTCTGGTACCGTCAGTCATGGGACAGCTCAAATTTAATACATCAGAGGAGCACCATGCTGACATGTACAGAAGTGACTTGCCTAATCCCGACACGCTTTCAGCTGAGCTACACTGTTGGAGAATCAAATGGAAACATCGAGGGAAAGATATAGAGCTTCCATCCACCATTTATGAAGCCCTTCATTTGCCTGATATCAAGTTTTTTCCTAATGTATATGCTTTGCTGAAGGTCCTGTGTATTCTTCCTGTAATGAAGGTTGAGAATGAACGCTATGAAAATGGACGAAAGCATCTTAAAGCATACTTGAGGAACACTTTGACAGACCAAAGGTCAAGTAACTTGGCTTTGCTTAACATAAATTTTGATATAAAACATGATCTGGATTTAATGGTAGACACATATATCAAACTATATACAACTAAGTCAGAGCTTCCTACAGATAATTCAGAAACTGTTGAAAATACCTAAAAGACTTTTTAAATGGGCTTTCTCTTATATTTGATATTTGGAAGAAAAGCCGTAAGGTATATGTAGGTCACTTATCACTGAATATCTTTGCCTACAGGCCTCATGAATACATTAGCCATTGGTAATCTGCCTATGTACATGGCACCTGTTTGAGCTCTCGTGCTTTGAAAAATTGTCTGTTCTTCCAGAAGACTGCATTGGAAGTACCACATTTCACCTCTGCGTGACCTCTGCTAGTAGCACTCTGAAATTGTTTTAGTTAAGTCTTTTAGGTTATAAAATGTATTATTACCATGGATCCACTTGTCAGGTATTATTATCAATTTTGAAGAAATAAATTTTGAGGAGGTATAAGAAAAGAATGCATCTTATGAAATGGTACAATGAAGCCTACTGTTGACCTTTGACTATTAGGAGTTTTAAGTGTGTTAAAATCTGTAATGGACAATTAAGGGAATTAACCAGAGTTGTGAGCTTACCAAACAGATTTCAGTATAGATTTTGCCTTTATCAAACGAACTTAAAGAACAAGTTACAGTTAAAATTTGAGTGGAAGAGCTTGCCGTGGTTGTTCCACAACTGGTTGTTGCTGTTTACATTCCTTTGTTGAGCCTACGTCTTCATAAGCCTACACTTTCATTTTAGCAAGTAAATGGTGAACACTTCTGCTTCACGGTCAAGACAGAATCAGAGGCTGTTGATATGGGCAACTTGTCTGTTTTCTTTTTCCATGACTATATCTACTGCCTCGTCTTGATTTATAAGCAAAACCTGGAAAACCTACAAAATAAATGTTTCACAGTTTATCTAGAAATAATACAGAATATATTGCTGTTATTTTTGGTGAAGAAAATCAATTTTGTATAGTTTATTTCAATCTAAATAAAATGTGAATTTTGTTTAAAAAA
>NW_026692885.1:0-6054 GCF_021218885.2 Marmota monax | reverse complement strand
CCTGTAAAATTAGATGAACCTATTATCTCCCTGGACTTTAATAATTAATGACTTTTTTTCAGTAGTATTAAAACCACTGGTGTTTATTCCATAAAGCTCACTTTTAAAAAGTTTGTTCTTTTTAGATATACCATGACAGTAGAGTGTATTCTGACATACCATACATACACAGAGTATAACTTATTCTAATTAGGGCCCATTCTTGTGGTTGTACATGATGTGAAGAATCAAAGCTCACTTTTAACATTGAGAAAACTACGCTCCTCTGTACTTATTGAGGCACGGTATCAGACTGCTGGGTGCCCATGGCTGTCGCAGATCAGTGATGGCTTATAGGGTAGTCGAGAGAGAGGGAGCAGCCAATGGCCCCTCCAGGGCTCTGCAAGGTCTGAGGTCTGCACAGTGAGTCTCTGTTAGGGCTAAGGCTGGCACCTAGGTCTCACAGATATTATCCGTGAACCCAGGATGGAGGGAGGTTAGAAAAAGATGCTAGGTCAACTAAAGTGACAGTTTTAAATGGATTTCAAGAAGTAAAATACACTGAGATAAACAGGATAAATAAGCAGAGTGAAGGAGAAGCTCCAGGCAGGGGAGTGGGACTGAGGGAGGGATCCACATTGGGCCCTGGGTCCCAAGGACAACAGACAGGAGAGATCAGGAGAGGAGGAGGGACAGAGGAGAGAAGCAGGCTCACTCCCAGGCACTCCCTCTTAGGTTTCCTCTCACGACCCTTCGGCAGCACCACCTTGACTGAACCAGGCTCCTCAGAGTCAACGCGATGTCTTTGTTGCAGAGGCTGTAGATGAGGGGGTTCAGCAAGGGAGTGAGGATGGTGTAGAAGGCTGACACCATCATATCCTGCTGCACTGTGTGATAGGAGCCGGGGAGCATGTAGGTGTAGACAGCAGCACCAAAGAAGAGCAACACCACGGTCATGTGGGAGGAGAAGTAGCCAGCGCCTACCTGCAGCCCTTGGCTGAGCTTGTCCTGCGGATGAGGAGCAGGATGAGGGTGTAGGAGTTGGAGATGACCAGGGTGGGCACGAGGAGCATGAGGATGCAGCACAGGTATAGGAGCATCTTGTAGAGGGAGACGTCAGAGCAGGAGAGCCTCAGCAGGGCAGGGGTCTCACAGAAGAAGCTCAGGATCTTCCTGGACTTGCAGAAGGGGAAGCTCATGGTGATGGGGGTAAGCAGAAAGCCATCCAGTGTTCCCAGGAACCAGCATCCAGACACCATCAGCCGGCAGACCTTGTGGTTCATCAACAGTGGGTAATGCAGAGGTCTACAGATGGCAGCATATCGGTCGTTGGCCATGGCCGACAGAAGAAAACATTCAGCTCCTGCCAGGGTCAGGTAGAAGAACATCTGGATCCCACAGCCTGTAGAGGAGATGATATGGTCTCCTGTGACCTGGCCCACCAGCATCTTGGGCACGGTTACAGAGATGTACATGAGATCCATGAGAGACAGCTGGCTGATGAAGGAGTACATGGGGGTCCAGAGGTGGGGCTCTGAGTGGATGAGAAGAATGAGGAGGGCGTTCCCAACTAGGGCCATTAAGAAAATGATGAAGGTCATAGTATAAACGAGCGTGGCATTTGGGGTTTCCCCAAAGAGCCCCACAAGGATGAAACTGGTGCTCAAGTTTGATTCCATGAAATTTCCTTCCCTGCATGCATATCTATCAGGTAGTTTCACCTAAGAAGAACAGTAAGGGCTGTGACTTTACCTCCATCACACCTGCGTGACTGTCCTAGTGAGCTTTGGGTAAGACATGTACCTTGAGCTATTTCTCCAGTTTAACTGGGTTAAACTGAGGTGGAATCCTAAGTTTAAATCTTAGGGAACTGAAGCTGTGTGCAGCCCCAAGTAACTGGATTAAGCAAGCTGGATTAAGCTGCTCCTGAATCTTGGGACCCGCTGGCTCATCCAGGACTCAGTGCTGGAAGTCACAGTGAGGCATCTGTCAACATTAATAATATAAATAGAGCTAAAATCATACCCCAAACCTTCTGAAAACTTGTAGTCTCCTCCAGTATTCTCTCCTCATATGTCTCCATCATGGTAGGGCAGGGAGCAGAAATGGCTGGCCACCCTCAAAATCCACATGAAGTCTAAGGGTTTTAATCCACTAACCATTCTGCAGTGACATGATATATATAAGAAATGGCAGAAATAAAAGTTGGAGATGCCCTAAATAGTAACTATTTATTTTGAAAACGAATTAAGCACTTCTTTTTCCTTCTTGGGATGCCATTTCTCCCCTAAGATAGTGCTGGGAGCCCAACATTCCATGTGCAATGACTCCGTGAGTGAATGTAGTTGAAGGACCAGGGGAAGCAGTTGTTCTAAAACTCAGCTCTGCAGCCTCAACCTGTCCCAGGGAACCCTCTAGCCCTGCATTCCACTCGGAAAACCAGTAGAGTCCTCCCCTGGTATCCACAGCTTTGCTCAGGAACAGCTTCACCTGAGATGCACCTGCAGGTTTTCAGCTGACTGGCTGAAAACACACTGGGCATGTGGACAATTGTCCTGCACTCTGAGTTAAGGAGATGTCAGGCTGCAGACCACTGAGGGGTGGGAGTTCCATGACTGGCCAAGGCTAGTCAGCCCAGGGCTGCTGCAATCCCAGGGCAGAGCAGCACATAGAGAAAAGTCACACAGCAGCTGAGATGCAGGTACACACAAAGCAAAACACAGTGAATGGTCAGGCGGAAAAAGTGAGCGTTCAGGAAAGTTCAAGTGGGAATCATGCAGGAGACAGCAGCAAGGATCAGCATTCACAGTGTTCCCTGGTCACCTGCCCAATGCAGAGTTCAGAAAACTTGGGCAGGGCAAGCCTGTGCTTCACTCCTCAGCTCTCCAGTGAGTGAATCTACACTACAGCAGCCCAGTGAAGCTGTCCCCATCCTAAAGCCAGGCAACTGGGTACATTTAGGAGGCAAGTAGGGAGTTACATCAGCAGCTTCTTCACCTGAGGGAGCTGAGGTGAGCACCTGCTGTGTGACCTTCACCTGCTGAGCAAGCGTGGATCAGCTCCCTGGGGGAACCGAGGAACCTGCAGCCACCACTTGTCATCTATCCATCTTCCCCATGCTCGGCCTGCACTCTGACCAGGCATCCACAGTCCCAAGCTTCTCCAGAGGTTCGCCTTTCTGACTTTTGTTGCTGTTGTGCTTTTGATTTGTTTTCCAGTATATTGTAACTTTCCACTCACAAGAAACATGGGAGTTGCACATATTTGCCGTTTTTGAGGTGAAGCTATAAAATACTCCATCTTGGGGGCTGGGGTTATAGTTCAGTGATAGAGTACTTGCCTAGCATATATGAGGCCCTGGGTTCAATCCCCAGCTCCACATGAAATTAAATAAACAAAATAAAGTTATTGTGTCCATATACAACTAAAAAATATTAAAAAGAAAAAAAAAACCTCCATCTTTTTCAGGAGGATATGGCATATTTTTTAAAAGCATTTTTTTTCCAGTTTAAAATAATGTTTTCATATTTGATATTTATGAAGCCTCACTCTATAAAATAAATCTGAATTTAAGAAAGGCAGGATCATGCAGAATATACTCAGAACATAATCAGAGTAGAAACCCAGACAGGATTAAAGGTCCTATCTTTTCTCTCCTTCTTAGTCTGTAACCGCTTCTGTGTACCACCCCAAAATTACTTCAAGTACTCTTCAATACAATCAAGCATTCCCTTCAGTACCCTTATCAAGCAAGGGTAGGGACTCCACATGCCTTCTCCATGCCACCTGGCAGACTTGTAATCCCATAGTAGGGTCACATGAAACCCATTCACCGTTTGTAACAGTCTCCTAGTTGTGTCCAACTTCACTCCATAAGCCCCAAAGTTCAAAGGAACTTGTGCCTGACATGTTAAAATCAAAACAGCTTCCCACCATCCCTTCTAATTCTGCATGAGTGGCCAACCACACAGACACCGGGCTGTGTGGAGGAGACCAGGGGCAGGTGTAGATTACAACTGCAAAGGGCATGGGGCTAAAGCTGCAGCCCAGCTGCCCTCCTTGCTTCTGACTGTGTAATCTCAGGGTGGGGGCTCTGAGGAAGTGCTTGGAGAAGGGCTACGGCTGCCAACGCTCCCTGCCTCTCCAGTGCTGCTCTATGAATGTTCTATCCTCAACTTTCAGAGGAGCCACAGTCAACTCACATCCTGAGGAAAGTCCTTTCCAGGATTCTTGTGGACATTTGTCTGTTGCTCTCAGTTCCATATGGTGGCTTTAGTTGAGCACAATCTTGATGACAGCTACCAACCAGCTCTGGGGAAATTACGTGGATTCTGGTGGTGGCGTCTGCACAGGGGCAAATGCTCTTGGCTCCTCTTCAGCTTTAATGTATTGAGTCACAAAGGAAGAACTGGCGTGCTAGCCTAGATCCAGTACCTCGATGGTGCTTCTAATTTAAACTGTCCTATCCATGTCCACTATCACCTGTCACTCCCCGAACTCCTGCCTCAATCCCCCTGCCTAAAACCCAAAGGTCTCTTGATCCATGACACCTCCTGATAGAATCCTCCCTTTCCGTAACTCTTGTGTGTCCCTATACGTTTTTTTCATAGTTGGTTACGAATTACATATGCAATTGTATTCTTTCTCCTTCTGAACTAAAAAAAAAAAAAATAAGCAGCCATATGTAAAAAGAAATCTGAGTGAATTCAGGAAATTCTTTCAAAAAATAGAACTTAGAGTTTTACTTTTTATCTACTAGATTTTAACATTTTTCATTTTAATTAGCATATTAATATATATATTTCATTAATTAGAGTGCTTAACTTTATAATTTTGTAATCATCTT
This sequence comes from Marmota monax, assembly GCF_021218885.2. Taxonomy (NCBI): domain Eukaryota; kingdom Metazoa; phylum Chordata; class Mammalia; order Rodentia; family Sciuridae; genus Marmota; species Marmota monax. Next base: position 1,229 of record NW_026692885.1, on the reverse strand, counting down.
CAGTGAGACATCTGAGGCTCAAGGTAAACTTTAATATGATGATGTGCTTCTGCACCAGCTCCCAGCCCAAGGAGTGGGACTGAGCCTCCTTGTGGGTATTCTAGATGCTAAAGGGGGATCCAGACAGTGGAAGTTAGAGGGGAGGGGGAGATAATGTGAGCACAGAGCAAGTGGGGGCTAGGGGGACAGGAACTGCAGGCTGCTGGGGAGGAGGCTCCCATTCGCGGTGCTGACTTGAAGGTGAAAGTAGGAGGAGCTCCCGGCTCCACCCTGCTGGTAAGACTGGGGAGGGCACAGCTTTCATGTGGTGACAGCACCTTTTCTGCCCTGAGTCTGGCAGGATGCTCCATACACCTGATGTCATGGACCATCTGCCTCCAGTCTGTAAGAGAGCCATGATTGCCTCAGTTTCCAAATGGCAAAGGGTGCTCAGGGGGTTTATGTGACTTTGCCAGTGGTACCTAAGCAACAAGGGGCATGGCATGTACCAGAACCCAGGCCCATCTGCTCCTGGGCCCATACTCTATGTGGTACTAGCAGCACCCTCCAGGGGAGGACACAGACAGTAGCTGCTCAAGGAGGGACTGGGACCTGTCCTGTTGCCTGTGAGGATGTTCTGCCTGGGTGTTCCAGTAAGATGACAGGTGCTGTCTACCAAGCAGTTGTCCCCGAGGGAGCACCATGAGTTAGTGGGCTCATTCAGAGACTTGGACATACCTAGATTTAAGTCAAATCTAGGAGCACACAGAAGCCTCTTTCTACAGAGCAGGGTAAAGCACAAGGCCAAGGTTGTCAAGATGAAAACCAAAGCCTAGACCAAGTCCAGGGCTGAGCTGAGCCAGGTCAAGACAAAACCAAATGCCAAGATAAAGGCCAGGGCAACCCTGTCCTAGACACACCTGAGCCAAGCTCAGCTGACATTGGATAGGCAGCAGGACCAGGCGTGCTGAGGCAGGGCCAGGTGTGGTGGTGCCGGGTACTTGCTCCCTCCACAGGCAGGTCTGGGATCATCCTGGGCCTGATGTTGGCTCTTGGCACATCAGTGTGTGGATCTTTAAAAATATATATATGTATTTGTTGATGTGTGGTACCTGGTAGGGAATCCAGGGGCACTCTGCCAGACTTTTTTTCTTTTTAATTTCAACACAGGGTCTCACAAAGTCATCCAGGAAGGCTTCAAACATGTGATCCTCCTGCCTCAGCCTCCTGGTACCTGGCATTAAGGCGTG
>NW_026692884.1:0-74857 GCF_021218885.2 Marmota monax | reverse complement strand
AATCTTGGAAAACGCCTCTTTCAACAAAGTTAAAACTTTCTTTTCCCAACTCTTCACAGTATCTTTAATAAACTATGCACCTTTAGACCCTTGGGGGACAAGGTAGGAAGCTTAATAATGTTACTCAGTTATTTGAACACAGAATCTTTTTCCCCCTCAGATACCCCACAATTAATGTTTCTTAAAATCCAGCTTGGGAAACATAGGTGACTGCAACCAACACGAACATTTATTACAGCTGTACTGATCCCTAGTCAGCTATGCCTTTATAAATAAACTTTAAAAGGGATAAAAAATAAAGCTGAAAATGGAAAAATGTCAAACTGCCAAGAATTTTGGCCCACCAAGTCAGTCCACAAATATTTATTTTTATTCTGTGAATTATTTATATTCTGTAAAAAGCTCAGAGTTGATCTAGGTGTATTCTTGGAAAAAAAGGTATTAATCTGTCTTGGAAGATATTATGCATGAAGCCCAAGGCTGCCCAGGTTCTAGTCTTTAATGTACATTGTTTTTATTTCACATTATAATAACTCAGGAACATGTTTTCTATTACTTGTAGCTCTGAGCCTGTGGGCTTAGTGTTAATTTATCTGTTGGATAAGAGATTTTTCCCCCTTACTGCATTCTGTTCAGAATGGTGGAATTGCAACTTCATGTGCCGCTAACTAATTGTATTGCTTGGGGCATTTCACTTATCTTCCCTGGATCAGTTGAATAAGTCAATGTTTTAAATAATATAAGACAGGATTAGCCACTGCAGGGGAGATTTGCAGAGTCATTCCAGTTGTGATGTTCTGGGATGCTGGACAGGGCACTGAGGTGGCACCAAAGGAGTTCTCTGAAAAGGAGTCAAGAAATGAGTTTACCACTAGTGGCTGGAAAGGATTCTGTGAGCTGTGGACAGAAAAGTATTGTCACTCTCAAGAAGGAGCTTTCTCTGGATGCACAGCTTACATGATATCACAACCTACATCCCAAAGCTCAGAATGATGGATGGCCTTTGTAAGGTTTGGATTGTTAATGAGTTAATGTGGGTAAAGTATGTGGAAATGCACAGACAAAAAGGAAAAGATAAGCACCTAGAATTACTAGTATTGCCCTTGGATCTCTCTACAGTCTTCTTGCTTCTGGCAAAGCCCCATTTTGAGAATTCTGCTTCTTCATACACACTGTTCATGTGCTCACATGAGACTGAGAAGAGGCCATCTTTCAGAGGATTGAGGGAAGGTCTAGCCTGCCTCATTCCAAAGAACTTGGAAATGCTGGTTCCATTTACAATGACTTCATCTCCTGAAACTGATATCCTGCTTCCTTTTGTCAAGCCAAGACCTGGATTTTGTGAATACCTATAAAGGTATGCAATTTACAAAGTATAAGGATTAGTGGAGTCTCCAGTAGCTGAACACACCACCCTGTGCAGGGCTTCAAATGGTGCTGCTCTTCTGGCTTCAAATTCCATCTTGTCACCCTATTGCCACTCTGTCTACACTGAGATATTCATGGCCTCAGGAAGCTTCTCCTACCCACTTCTCCAGCCTAGGTCTGCTGTTGGGCCATCTGGGTGGTTACAGAGCCAGTCCTATTAGTGCCACTGTCAGGGGTCATTAAATTGCCCAGGATGGCCTCAAACTAGGGACACTCCTCCCTACCTTCCTGAGTAGCTGGAATTGCACACATGCAACAGGCCAAGCTGTATGTGTTTCTTTCTTGTTTATAATCTACAAGACAAATCTACCTAGCACAATTCAAGAAGCACATTCTTTGGCAGAGTAGACATTACATATACATGTGTGTATATATGTAAGTCTCTAAACCGTCTGCATATCTAAGCACCTTCCCTCCAAAAATCTGACAGACCCTCCACAGGGCCCCATGAGCTCCTGTTCTGCAGCCAGATAAACTCCTACATTATCAACCTCTACTATGAATTTATTAAAATTTCTTTCACTAACTGTCATTTCCATGTTTCCCAGGTTGTTCTTTTTTCAAGCTCTCTCAAATAACGCAAGGTGCCCCTAGGAATTCTCAATCAATGTTATCTAGAAATAAAATATCCAGTGATAGGCACCAAAAATATTCCCAGGGCAAGCTCCCTAGAGAGCTCCAATCACATTACCTCATTTTCCCTGATGGTGTGGAAGTGTTAACAAGGCCCATTATTTAATGGACATGCAGAAGAACCAGCCACTCCACCCACCTCTGCAGCCTTCTCCTCCCTAGGACTTGCTGACTTGCTGATGAGGAGGTTCTGCTCTGCCCTCACTTGGATGTGTCTGGATGCAAAAAGTAAGTCTTGCTCCATGCGAGATCTGATTAGTTGAGATAAAACCTCATGGGTACCTAACTGCAAGTGACATCTTTAATTTTTCTTGACTTCCATTTATTTTAGAATGCTGCAGGGCTAAAAACCAGACAAAGGCTCTGATAAAATGAGTGGATTATTTCTATTTACAACCAGTCAGAGTTTAAATTCACCACCACGTCTGCATATCAGTTATGTACAAGAATACATATCTACTTCTAGTTGAACAGTCTTATTTATATTCCGGATGGGAATCGCTGCTAATTCCTACTTCTGTGGCTGTTTAAATAACTTCAAATCTGTTGGGGAATGTTGACAGCATCAAATGGCTCACTCCACAGAGATGACTCCTCTTTATTTTCCCTTGTAAAGATAAGAATAAAGAATCACATGTTTCACTATCATGATTTACTTGAAGATATCCACAAGTGACATTGTTTTAGCTTTCCAATTTTGCAGGAATTGTGAGCTAATGCATACTGCCTCTGATAAACACACCTCAGAAGTAGGAGACCAGCTTGCTTCATGTGCACCCCCAACTGCTATCATAGAGTCAGGTGTGATTAGGGAAGCATGGGGTGAATGTGTCTCCAGAAAACCCCAACTGTGCAGAGAAAAGATACAAAGTGCTCACACTTATTGAGCATGAATAATGCACCAGATGCTCTTAGAGAATTGCCTGTGAATCCTGTTTAAGCAGGAGTTTATTTACAAGCATGTGGACACTCAAGACATCATAACCATGTAGACACTGCAAGTCTGAAGTCCTTGAATGACCAGCTGTGAGCAGGACACAGATAGCCTTTCTGTTAGGTATGTGATCAGCAGATAGTCTTTGTGGGGATATTTGAAGGAAAAAAAAATAAGAAAGAAACCAAAAGACTGATTGTGTCTGTCCTTGTAAAATTGAAGTGGGAACAGAGGACAGAAGGCAGCCTAGTACATCTGGCAGGGGGCAATGGGTGACCAGAGGAGGGAGTGGGAAGGAAGAATTCATGCAAGCTAGTGGCAGCTGGGATCCCAGGGACAACAACAGCAGTGCCTCCGTCTGAAGAATATGCTTCTGCTTGGATTGCTGGACCACCTTCCTGCCCCCTTCAACACCTACCAACATCCTAAAGGAAAGCACACAGATTTCTAAAGATGCAGGAACGTGAGATGCACACTGCTGGGTTGATACACCTGTTTTTTGTTTCATATGTGGTTTTCATGATTTATTTTTTGGCAATAGAAATGATGCTTTCTCTTTTGCAATTACATACACATTCATGCAAACAGACAGATAAACAGATTATTAACCTTGGGGAACAAATGTATTCATAAGCCGGTGAGAACAATAGCATATTCCCACAGGATATTTCTTTCATTGGTTGGCATCCTCTAGAAAGAAGAGTATTCGAGGATACTGGGTTGAAGATTAATTTCGTTAACAAAGACATTCTCAGGGGAATAATGTTTTTACTGTTTAGAAGGCACAAGATTTGACGATGCAAATGTTCATTAGCACAATTTTAATTTCTAGAACTACTAATATTAGCAAACATCTGAACTTCAGTGACTCCTGGTAAGACCACTATATTCTGTTGACCTCCACATACAATTGGTAACAAAAGTTTCATCATCCATCCAAGCATGCATCCCACACTGAGGATTTGACATCTCTCTTCCAATAACCAGGGGTGGCCTCACCATCCAGGGTTCCTCAGGTCCTCCTGAAATGAGGGAGGACTTGGGAAGTGCTTCAGGGATGGAAAGGGGGGACATCAGTCTCCCAACCCTCCTGGATTAGCCTCAGCCCAGGCGCATACTCTCACCTATTCTTTGAACTTTGAACCAGGAGCCATAGACTCACCTGGGTGTCTCTGGCATGAGCCAGGTGGGCATTCTGCTAACTGCTGCTTCGTCCCTGACCACCTGAGCATTCACACCCTTCTGGGTTTCCCCAAGGACCTCTATGCACACCCATCCCCATATCATTCTTTGAATTATTTTTCTTTGTACTTGACAGGGGATATATGTGACAAGTTGCATCAGGAATTCCAGGTAGGAGAAGACCCCAATGTACCTCTCCCACACTATAGGTACTCTAGGGTTGAACTCTGCACAACTTGCCATTCCCCAAGTATTGCACAGATGTCTCCATCCAACAGAAAATTCCAGGACTGCCTCCAACAGCTGCTCAGGATCATAGCTTTGGCAGCAGCCACACCTATATCAATGCTCTTTAGTGTTCTCCAAGTCCTGATTCTATCTGCCCACTGACTGGCCTGGAGTCAATGACTGGAGGGTCTTAGTCAACTGTCCTCTTTCAATTCTTATTAATGTTGAATACAGAGAGGAGCTGTGGGAATCAGAGATGGACTGTGCTCTTGGCTCTCCAGTTCTGCTGAGGATACAGAATGCCTTCTCTGGAGTCTGGGTACATTGGGGAAGGGCAGGCTCAGAACAGCAGATAAGCTTCTACAATTCAATAATATTTAATATCAGTATGATCATATTTCATAGTGTGATTCTGCTGAGTGTCTGCAAGATTCCTAACTGTACTTATGCAGGAGCTTGTGCACTCCCGCTGCTGGAAATGCTAGAGCGAGCTCCTGCAGCATCACATCTAAAAGCCGAGTGTGTGAAGGGCAACGTCCCAGGTTGTACTCAGGCTGCTCACTCCTTTATTCTCCACTGAGCACCAACTGGGCTTGGTCCTGAGCACTGACTGCATAAAGAGAAAGACTGAGCCCCATCCTGCTCAGAAGGATCATGCCTGCAGAGGGAAAAAAATGGCAAGTAGGAAATAAATATTAAACCCAGACTTCTAAGGTGCAGGGATTTGGTATGCACACCTAGAATCAAGGCTTACATCAAGTTTATGCATTCAGTAAAAGACAATTTCCCTGGGCTTTAGCAGAGTTGTTTTATAAAAGATCCCTCAAAACTGGTTTTAGATATTCTAACTCTAATATGTTTATTGTGACCTATTTCACCTCAATGTATTTAAGGATATGAAACAATTCTAGGACTCTTCCACATGAGGTGACAGTAGACAAAAATTTACACGCATGTATTTAATCCTATCAGATGTCAGAATAGAGTTAAATTTCCCAACTTTAACCAACTTTCCAAAGTAAATATGAATTCCCTATTGAAAATGTGGCTAAGATGAGCACTTGTCAGAGCTTTGTCATAGAGCCTGACTAGAAAAGCCCAGCCTTGAGTCAAGATCATCAATCACATGAGCAAAGCCTTTAGGAGGAGTGGGAATGGATGTTCAGGAGGAGGTGAGAGCTGTGGCCACTCCCCAATACCTTCCTGCTATGGCAGAGCAAGTTCCTTGTCCTATCTGAAAAATGAGGCTTAAGGGAAAACATCTCCCCCATCAGGGGTCAGGAGCCAGAACATCACCACCACCCCACTAGATACATCTGTGCAGAGAAAAATGTTTACAAAATATTTTAAAAATGTGTTTGAACTTTAGATCTGTTAGATCCATGTTTTTGCTCTTCTGATTTCAGAAATATTTCCATGTTTATTAAATATGTTATACTGTAGTAAGTGCAATTTATAAGATTTTGTGAATTTAAATAAATATTTCATATTTTAAATTGAATTAATAAAATATATATGTAAGAAATATAACATTAAATCTTTTTTACTAAGTAATTTTAATGATTTTATTGGTGCATTATACTTATACATAATAGTGGTTTCATTTTAAAATATTAGTATTGCATGAAAATAAAATGCCACATTTCAGCCCCTGTACTTGTGCTTCCCCACCCCTTTCCTATTTCCCTGACCTCCTTCCTGTTCTAATGATCTCCTTTATATTTGTTTCTTGTTTTTTTTTAAATTAGCACTATAAAGACAAACATAAGATTGGCATTCACTGGGGTATGTGCATCCATGTGCATAGGAAAATTTGATGAATTTCATTTCTCAGTTCCTCCTTTCCTGTCCATGTTCACTCCCTCCCATTCTCCCTACTCCACTGTTTTACCTTCTTGAGGTTCACTCTTTTCCATTCCTTATTTTGTTCTAGCCCCCCATATAAGAGGAAACATTCCACCATTGATTTTCTTACTCTCTTATTTCACTTAGTATGAAGTTCTCCAGTTTCATCCATTTACCAGTAAATTACATCATTTCATTCTTTTTTATGGCTGAGTAAACTCTGTAGCATACATAGACCACATTGTCTTTAGCCATTTATTCTTCACAGGCACCTGGGCAGGTTCCATATCTTAGCTATTTGGAGTCATGCTGTAAACATGGAGAGTTGTGACTGTGTCACTATAGTATGCGGATTTTAGTTCTTTTGGATGAATACAAAGGAGTGGGACAGTGGGCTCATATAGAGGTTTCATTTCTAATCTTTGGAGATATCTAGTGTTTTCAAAAGTATTATTCCATACTGCAAAGTCCAGTTGTCTGAGTTACACATGGACAAAGAACAAGAATCTTCTAAAGGAGAAGGTTTTTCTGCAGGTCATAGACTGAGCTCTGAAGAATGGACTTCTACTTCATTTTTTCCAAGAAAAGAGGTCCATCCTACCTCCTTTCAGATAACATTTGCAGTATAAAGAGAGACCCAGCCAAACTTCACAGACAGACGGAATCCTGAGTGGCAGTGAACACATTCCTCTTCTCTCCTGTACGTTCTGCTAAAAGGTTTGCTGAAGAGTGACTGCATTTAATTCTCTGTCTTAACCCCTCCTCCTTCTCCTCTTCCTCCTGATCTGGTCCTCCTTCCTCCATTTCTTTTGTTCCTTGTCATTGGTTTTTGTTGTTGTTTTGTTTTTATATTATTACCTAGAAGTTGAGGTAGTCTTTCTTGGTTTTTAACATATTAAATATTTTCTGATCAATATGTTAATTGTACTTCACAAATTAAAAAAAAAAAAACATTTACTAATTTAGTAAATCCTGAAACTACAAAAAAAAAAAAACAGTAAAATCATTCAACCTTAAAAAAAAACAAGAAAATCAATAGTTTAGGGACAGACAGCAAAATTGCCACCAGTAAAGGGAATTGGGCAAGAAGGTAATCATATAAAAAAAAAATCTAGGAGTGCTTGGGGAATCTATAGGCAGTCACACCAAGAGGAAGGAAGGAGTTAAAAAATATACATCTCTCCATTGGCTAAAACATCACTGATGGAGTTAATGTTGAAACACCCCAAAGTGGTGAACTGTGGCAATGTATGAAGTAAATACATGGAACTTCTTACCTGAAGCCATCCAAAATGAAGGGGGAGGAAAAATTGGTGAAACATCTCTCCTCTCCTCTCCTCTCCTCTCCTCTGTTCTCCCCCTTTGTCCTCCCCTCTCCCTCTCTTCCATGAGGCTCTGTTTTCCAGCAATGTGATAAGAGCAGTTGACTTGGACACAGGCTGCAGATTGGTTCATCAAAATCATCACATAATTCCCTGAGTTATGATCATTACATAAGCTGCTTCTTGGGCGTTTTTCATTGAGAGAAGATGTACCTCTGTAGACAAAAGACCTTCATGGACAAGGTTTCCAGTTCATCTCCTGTTTCTGTTCTCTTGCTTAGCTCTCTGTGGCCACTGCATCAGAACATAATTTCAGAGAGGGAGAAATGTTCAATCACACCAGAGTGACCCAGTTCATCCTCAGGGGCTTCTCAGACATCCCAGAATGGAGATTAGTGGTCATCTTATTTTTCTCCTTGGTCTATGCCTTTGCCCTCCTGGGGAATATCTCCATCATCATAGCTGTGGTTAGAGACAGCCGCCTCCACTCGCCCATGTACTTCTTTCTGAAGAATCTGTGTTTTGTGGATCTAAGCTACACCTCAGTCACCATCCCCAAGGCCCTGGAAACCACCCTTCAGGGAACTGGGGTCATTTCATACTTTGAGTGTGTCACTCAGTTTTACATGTTTTTTACACTTGCTACGACAGAGTGCTTTCTGCTCACGGCCATGGCTTATGACTGGTGCATGGCCATCTACAGGCCCTTGCTCTATGGGGCCATCATGAGCCAGAGGCTTTGCTGTGCCTTGGTGGTCCTGGCCTGGGTGGGTGGGGCCCTCTATGCAGCCTTCCTGGCCCTCAACACCTTCTCCCTTCCCTTCTGTGGGCCTAATATTGTTGAGCACTTCTTCTGCGACATTCCTCCTCTCATGAGACTCTCCTGTGCCGACTTCCACTCCAGCGAGGAGATGGTCTTTGCTGTGGGCAGCTGTGTCATCATGAGCTCCTTTGCCCTCAAGGTCCTCTCCTACATCTGCATCATCTCCACCCTCCTGCGGATGCCCTCCGTGGATGGTCGGTGGAAGGCCTTCTCCACCTGCTCCTCCCACCTGACCACGGTCCTTCTGTTTTATACCAGTGCAAGCTTCACCTATTTGAGGTCTGCGTCTCAGTACTCCCCCACCCAGGGTCGCCTGGCATCCATTTTCTACTCCATCCTCACCCCTTCCTTGAATCCTGTCATCTACTGTCTGAGGAACCGAGACATGAAGGTCGCGCTACACAGACTGTACTGTCAGAGAAAGTTCTGAGTGCTAGTGACCGCACAGTGTGGGCTCTTGTCCAGGGGGTCTGATGACCAGGGGATGCAGACAAACCTTACCCCATTCCTCCCCCTGCATCCTGCTGATCCTTCACCCTGCAGACCCCTCCCCACACCACCACCTGCTGCTTGGCTTCTCTCTCCAGATGATCTTTTGCTTCAGTGGTTTTATATACTTTTCCAACACAGAAAAACAAATTGTGATTTCTTCAGGTTTTACCCTAAAAATGACTTCTTTTTTTAACATTTATATTTTAGTTGGACACAGTAGCTTTATTTATTTATTTTTATGTGGTGCTGAGGATCAAACTCAGGACCTCGCATGTGCTAGGTTAGAGTGCTCTATCTCTGAGCCACTACCCCAGCCCCACCCTAAAAATCATTTCTAAAAAATTCTTCTTTCATCCAGTGTATCTGTAAGAATTCATGTTCTTTTTTTTTTCCTCCTATGTGTTTTTTCTTATATGGTACTCTCAAATATTTATCATCATTCTCATGTAATGGCCCCTAATCTTGAATTTTGATCTCTCTCTTGACACCGTGTCTTTGAATGTAACATAAGAAACACATTTTTAACCTTTCTAAAATCTACTTATTCCTTTCCCTCTCTTTCAAACTGCCTTACTATTCCTAATTCAGTTATTTAGAATAATACTCTGCTTAGATCTTGAAGCCAAAGAGTAGAACCCATTCTCATTTCATTTTTGAGGTTTTTGAAAATGGAAAGCCATATTGAAATGGAAGTGGAAATGGAAAGCTATCCGTATGCTCTATCACTGAGCTACATTCCCAGACCCAATAATCTGATTTTAGACATTGTTTAGCTTTTGACAGCTCCTTCTTTGCAATAGCATCAAGTTAAATAAAATAAAAAGTTTTCTTGTGATCTATGTGATAGAGTGCAGTGAACATGCAGAATTGACAATCACATTATTTGGGGTATGAAATGATTGACAAGTTTTTTAAAAGTCAAATAAATATAAAGCAGGTTTTTGTTTCCCACACAGATAGTTATTGTGTGAATATTATGAGTTACTTTATTCTATAAGTTTTCTCAATGCACAAAAAATGATAAAGTGCTCATTGAAAGTGGGCCTAAGTTAGTTAAAATGTATGTTAGGAATTCAAGGACAAAACACTGACAAAATAAAACCATATAAAATGATAAAAAAAAAATAAAGAAAGAAAAGAAAACAAAGCAGCAGGAAGTGGTGGCACATGCCTGTAATATTCTGACTCGGGAGGCTGAGGAATGAGGATCACAAGTTCAAAGCCAGCCTCAGCAAAAGCGAGGTGCTAAGCAACTCAGTGAGACCCTGTCTCTAAATAAAATACAAAATAGGGCTGGGGATCTGGCTGAGTGTTTGAGTGCCCCTGAGTTCATTTCCTGGTACCAAACAAAAATAAAAACAAAACCAGAAAGATGAGAGAAACTAAAAAAATAATAACAAATATGAAAGAATTATGAATATTGTAGATGTTGAATTAATTCTTTCAATAATTACTAGAAATGTAAATGTCCAAAACAAGACAGAGTTGATTACAAAAATCAACTATATGCTACTGATAAGAACTTCACTTAAAATATAAAGATATTGTTAGATGTAAAGAAATGGAGAAAGAACCACCATGCTGAAACTAACCAAAAGAAATGGGGTAGCTGTGTTGACTTCAGATAAGGATTTTTGGAACAATGAAAGTAATCAAGAATAAAGAGGAAATTAGATAATATTAAACAATTCATTTCCCAAAGAAGATGCAAAATTCCTTAATATGTATACACGAGACACAAGGACATCAAAAACTACTAAAATTCCAGGAGAAATAGACACATTCACATTTTTTTTATTTTTATTTTTTTTATGTGGTGCTGAGTATTGAACCCAGTTCCTCACATGTACAAGGCGGCAAGTGCACTCTACTGCTGAGCTATAACCCCAGCCCCACATCCACAATTTTGTTAGGAGACTTCAACCACAGTTATTGTCTGGTCTGAGTAATGAATAATCAATTGATGAATAGCTCGGTCTAGAGGGATCATCCCTCAACCGTGTAAAGGGTGCACAGGAGGAATCCACTGACAACATGGTACTGAACACTGGGAAAACGGAAAGAGGTTTCTCCAGAAGCAGGGATAGCACAACTCTCCTTCTTTAATATAGTACTTAACATTTCAGCCAGAGCACTGGGCAAGAGAAAGAAAGACACAAACAGGAAAGGCTGAAGTGCCATTCTTCCTGCTTCCAGATGATGTGAGTCCATAGTCAACCCTGAGAGGCCACGAAAAGACTGGTAAACCCCGCAGAGCAGGAAGTCAAGATCAGCACATAAAACCCAGTAGCTTTGCTGTACACTGAAAGTGGACCTTTTGGAAAAAGATTTTGGGGAAATAATCCTGTTGGGAAAACATATAACGGCAGCAGCACTCCAGAGAAAAACCCCAACATGGCGCCTAACTACACTCTTTCTCCTCTTTTTTCTTTCACTGGCGTGAAACGTTCCCACTGGTGCCAATGTTCAAATCCTGCAGGTGGGAAACCTTAGCCCCAATAAGAATTAACTTCTTGGGCTCCGGAACTGACATATGGAAGAGCTTACCAATAAATGGGTGACCCGTTATCTACCTCAGCTCTGCTACCTCTCCTTAGATCTATATAAACACACAGCCTTTTGTAATAAAGCGGAACCTCTCCGGTGATTTGTGTCATGTGGTGTCTCCCATTCGTAGTGCGGTGCGGCGTCTTACAGTGGTGCTGAAAACCCAGGAGACGGTATGCTCGACAAACCGAGCCCTGTCTCCACCACCGCCGTCACCAACGACACATTTCGCTCTTGTCTGTCTTTTTGGGCACTGGCTCCCTGCACTCACCACTGATCGGGTTTAGGCAAGTTCCCCTTCCCCAGATCGCCAACTCCCTTCAGGCTAGCAGCAGGAGACGTGACCGTGATCATCTGGCATGCTCCTGACACCCAGTAGGGAGGAGGGAATGCACCCCACTAAGACCTTCACTGGTTGCAGTGGACCCTCTGGCGACCCACTTCCCTTTGGGGCATGAGGCTTCTGGGTTTACATGAGAGGCTCCTTGGTCTCTTCCTCCTCCCTGGAAGCTGCGTCCTGCCAGAGCTGCATCCTGCGGGAGTTGCTTCCCACCAGAGCCGTGCGCCGCCGGAGCTGTGTTCAGCCTGGAGCTGCGTTCTGCTGGAGCTCTGTCCCTTCCTTCCTTGACTCTCTCTTGTTCCGGTGGAAAATTTTTCCTGACGTCAGGTTGCCCGCGGCCTCGACCCTACAGGGTCACACAGACTGCACTTTGTCGGTGACGACCGAGCTGTGCCCTCTGTGCCTACTCGCAGTGGACTGGTCACTTTGGGGACACCCACATAATCCTCCATCTGCTCTACACTTCCAGGAAGCCCCTACAGCCCAGGTTAATTCTTTTTCTCCCTTTGCTGCCCCTTCCTCCACTCTTTAACTATGGGTGCCTCCTCGTCTATACCCGAAACCTCACCACTCAAGTGTCTCCTTAAGAATTTGGCTACTCTCTCTCTTTCTCCGGATCTCAAGCCCAAAATTCTCATCAGATTCTGTACCTAAGATTGGCCCGCATATCCGTTAGATAATGACAATCATTGGCCTCCAGAAGGCTCGTTAGATCCAAATCTTCTTCGGGATCTTCTTAACTACTGCCTGCACCTAAAAAAAAATGGAGAGAGGTCCCATACGTTGAAGGTTTTAGCCTTCTTTCCCAACACCCTGCCCTCAGCACTTCCTGCTCTCCCTCTCAGGTCCTCCTTGCTTGTAAACCCCTCCCTTCCCCTACTTCTTCCCGTGACTCAGCAGATTCTTCCTCGTTTGACCCAGCAGATGAACCTCCACCTTATCCCCCAGCCCCATCGGCCCCTCCTCTCCCGCTACACCCTCTGCTTCTTCCTCCTGATTCCACTGATCCTCAGCCTTCTGTTTCATCCCCCTCCCCCCCCGCTCTTTTCCTCCAGTCCCACCTCCTTCTCCGCTGAGACATCCCCTTCCCCTCCCTCTCCTTCCTGTCCGCCGCCGCCTGCCTCTTTCAGTCCCCCTGTCACCAGGTCTAAGGGACCCCCTCCTACTCCCATGACGATTGCACCCCTTCGTGAAGTAGCTGGTCCTGAGGGTGTTATTAGAGTACATGTGCCTTTCTCCATGTCGGACACTACTCAGTTAGAGAGGAAGTTAGGCTCATTCACCACTGATCCCACCACTTACATTCAGGAGTTCCAATGGGTCCTGCAGGCATACAGCCTTACCCATCACGACATCTACCTAATCCTGGCCAATACACTTCTCCCTGAGGAAAGGCAACAGGTCTGGGAACTAGCCCAAGCCCATGCTGATGAAAATCATAGGACCAATCCCAACCACCCCACAGGCCCTCATGCTGTCCCAGAGTAGGATCCCCTATGGGATTACAATACCCCTGGAGGCTTACGGTCTCCTGACCTTTTTGCATCCTGCCTCTTGGCGGGCCTAAAAAAGGCCACCCACAAGGCCATTAATTTTCAAAAGGTGCAGGAGGTCATTCAAAAGAAGGAAGAAACACCTTCAGAATTCCTGGATAGACTAACCAAGGCCCTCTAACAGCACACAAACCTCGACCCAGAAAGCCCTGATGGCGGTCATGTCTTAATGACATATTTCCTGGCCCAAAGCTACCCCAACATTAAAGCCAAGCTTAAGAAGCTTGAACAGGGCCCTGCTACTCCTCAGACCGAAATCCTCGTGGTCGCTTTCAAGGTGTTCCATAGTAGAGAGGATGAAAGCGAACGTCATAGGCAGAGAGCTGAAAACGCCAAATTCCAAATGTTGGCCAAGGTCATTCAGAGAAAGTCATCACCACGCCGTCCCAATAACACACCCCCTGGAGCTTGCTTCAAATGTGGTAAGGAGGGACAACGGGCCAGGGGTTGTCCTTCGCCGAGGATACCCTCCACCCCCTGCCCAAAATGCCACCAAAGGGGACACTGGGGGGGGGTAGACTGCCCAACAACCCGGAGGGGAAGTTGGTCAGCCACCCCACAACCCCAGCCTCTCCTGGGCTTGGAAGAGGAGGATTGAAAGAGCCCTGGGCCTTCCCTCCTGACTATTACCATCAAGAAGCAAGAGCCTAGGGTCACATTTCTAGTGGATGGACGCTTCATTACCTTCCTCTTAGACACTGGTGCCACATTTTCAGTCTTGAGGGAGTATTGGGGTCCTACCACACCCTCAAAAACTCCTATTGTTGGGATAGGAGGTAAACAGATTTTCCCTCGAAAAACACTCCCCTTATCATGTTATATGCAGAGATCCCTTTTGTCCTTCACACACTCCTTTCTCGTTATGAGCCATTTCCCCATTCCCCTTCTTGGAAGGGACATACTCTCATTTTTGAAGGTCACCATTCACATATCACCACCGACTTCCCCCACCTCTCATTTGCTCATGATGATCCTAGGGACAGATATATCTCCATCATGCACTCTCCCATGACTATCTAAACCAGTTAATCCTGAGGTTTGGGACACAATTACACCCTCTATGGCTAAATGCAGTCCTATTCATATTGTCTTATGGGACCCTTCAAGATATATTAGCCAACCACAATATCCACTCACAACCACAGCCCTCCTCGGATTAGAACCCGTCATCCAGGATTTATTACGGAAGGGGTATCTTAGGCCTACACACTCTCCTTTCAACACCCCCATTCTGGCAGTTAAGAAACCTAATGGGTACTACAGGCTGGTTCAAGACCTTCGCCTCATCAACTCCTCTGTGGTCCCCATCCACCCACTAGTGCCCAACCCCTACACCCTCCTCTCTCAGATCCCTGCTACTATCACCCACTTCTCGGTCCTAGATTTAAAAGATGCCTTCTTTTCTGTTTCTTTTTTTCTACTCCCTTGTCCTCAGAATCTCAGGATATCTTTGCTTTTACGTGGACTGACCCTCACACCTGCCATTCTCGTCAGCTTACCTGGACTGTCCTCCTGCAGGGATTCAGGGACAGTCCCCATCTCTTTGCCCAGGTTCTTGCCCAGGACCTCACATCCTTTCACCCCACCTGTCCTGACTCTACTCTCCTTCTATATGTCAATGACCTTCTTCTATATAGTCCCTCTTGGGAACACTCTCAATCCCACACCGCCCAGCTTCTAAATTTCCTAGCGGATAAGGGATATAGGGTGTCTCCCCACAAGGCCCAGGTTTCCGAGTCTTCTGTCACCTATCTTGGTTTTCGCCTTGCACCGTGAAAAAAGGAAATAACACTGGATAGGAGGCAACTCCTCTCTAGTCTTCTGGTGCCTCATACAAAAGCCAAAATACTATCATTCCTAGGACTAGAAGGTTATTTTAGGGCCTGGATCCCAAATTACTCTCTTCTAGCCAAACTCCTGTATGACCTAGCAAAGGGACCCCCTAGTGAATCTCTTGCCTCCTCCCCCCGCTACCACTTTCGCAGACTTCAGCAACTCCTCTTAAAGGCACCCGCCCTTCATCTTCCCGATCTTTCAAGACCGTTCCATCTATATGTCCATGAAAAAGGGGGGCAAACACTTGGAATCTTGGGTCAAAATTATGGGCCTACATTTTCACCTGTGGCATATTTGTCCAAACAATTAGACCCTACCATCCGTGGGTGGGCCCCTTGCTTAAGAGCTCTGGCTGCTGGACAAATTTTACACAAAGAAGCCTCTAAGATGACTTTCGGGGCCCCTTTAACTATCCACTCCCCACATCATTTGAAGGATCTTTTAGCTTATAAGGGCCTTCAAACCCTTCCTCCATCCAGAGTCCTGTCACTCCTCACTTCCTTTCTGGAAAACCCTAATATTACGTTCCTCCCCTGCTCTGCGCTGAACCCTGCCTCACTGCTCCCAATGACCCCCACATCTGACACACCAGCTCATAATTGCTTGGAAACCTTAGATGATTTCCTCCCTGTCATTCTTCCATTTCTGAGGGACCACTCACCAAGCCTGACCTTATCTGGTTCATTGACGGCAGTTCCTTTAGGCAGAATGGCACTCATTATTCTGGATATGCAGTAGTTTCAGCCACTGAGATTATAGAGGCCAAAGCTCTGCCAGCAGGCTGAACTTGTAGCAGCCACTCATGCCTGCCTCCTAGCATGGGGCAAATCCCTCACCCTTTATACTGACTCAAAATATGTCTTCCATATTCTTTTATCCCATGCTGCAATGTGGAAGGAGTGAGGCCTACTTACCACTAAAGGTAATGCGATCACTAACTCGACTCTTATAACCAATTTGATAGAGGCCTCCCACTTACCCACCCAGTTGGGAGTTGTCCATTGTAGGTCCCATCAGAAGGACGGCTCTCTTATCACTGAGGGCAATGCCAAAGCTGACCAGGAGGCATGAATGGCTGCTATCACTTCCAATTATGACCCCCCTGGGGGACATATAATGGCCACGTTAGACTGTCCATCTGAAGCCCCTACTTCTTCCAGTAAGAACAAGGATCTTTTTGAGTTCCTCCATACTCTATTTCATTCCAATTCTCAGTCTTTGACCCTCTTTTTACAGAGCTTCTTCTCCCTCACCCCCTCTGACAAAGCCATGCTACAGAATATAGCCTCTAATTGTCAGATCTGTCAGCGGACCAATCCTCATACTTCTTTAAGGCCTAAACCATTTCCCTCCCACCAAGCCCTGGGACACTTTCCTGCTGCTGACTGGCAGGTAGACTTCGCCAACATGCCTGCAGTATGGTGCACTAAATACCTCCTTGTCTTTGTGGACACTTTCTCTGGTTGGGTTGAGGCATTTCCCACTTCCAATAAAAAGGCTTCCACTGTAGCTTCAATCTTACTGACAGACATCATCCCCAGGTTTGGTATGCCCACTTCCCTACAATCAGACAATGGCCCTGAGTTTATTTCTAGGATCACACAAAAGGTCTCTCAAGCCTTCTCCTTCAAGTGGCATTTCCACTGTCCATATCACCCCCAGGCTTCAGGGAAAGTGGAAAGGGTAAATCAGACTCAGAAGGAAGTCCTTATCAAATTAACAATGGAATTAGACTGGGTCAAACTCCTTCCCTTGGCTTTGCTTTGGATCACAGCTCTCCCTAAGAAACCATCTTTACTGTCTCCCTTTGAGATAATATATGGAAGACCTCTTATACCCCCTGGATTGGTCATTTCACAAGGACCTCTCACACGAGATTTGTCTTTACCTCTCTTGTTTCATCTCCGCTCGGAACTCTGGAAATATCAAGACTGGCTTCTTCCGGACCCAGACTCCTCTCCAAACACTCCTCCCTTAACACCTGGGAGTTTAGCCTATTATAACACCCCAGAGGAGAAAGGGCCTCTTGCCCCAAAATGGGAAGGCCGTTATCCTGTCATTCTCTGTACCCCCACCACCGCCAAACTTTCCTTACCAGGCAACCGTCTCACCCCCTGGATTCACATTTCTAGGTTGAAGCCATATTGCCAGGAGGCCCCATCTGCTGACGACAAGACTACCCCAGAGGAGCCTCAAGAGTCACCTCCTAGACCTCCCCTTTACTCCTGCTCTCCACATCCTAACTATCCTCTAAAGCTTCGCCTGTCTCGCGTAATCGCCCATACTCCACCATGACTCCCACTCTTCTAAGTGGTATTTTCACAGTCATCACCCTTCTCCTGGGGACATCATCGTCCTCCTCTTATACTTGGAGATTCTAAGTCAGAGAGACATATGTCCAAGGCAGCACTCGTTACACTCGCCTAGTTTCTTCGGTTGATTGCACCCCTACAAGATGTTATGCATCTATCTTCCTTCCCTTCTCCTCCCAGAATTCTGAACTTTTAAAAACAGCCACTAGGCCTTACCTTTGCTTCTTATATGATCAGACAGAGGATTACTGCAAATGGTGACCCGAAACCTATGGGGGGTGCCCCAACTTGTCATGCAACGTTCATAACCCACTTGCATGCATCGGGGATTCCTGCATTGGAAATTTCAGATTTATCTTGGGGGGCTACCAATTGGCTATCACGGACCCTAACCATCCATGCTGGACCTCTAGGGTAAATGCTTCGTTCTACTGTGACATATCCTCTCCCACCCCCTGTGGCTCCATCTCCATCTCCCGAGAGCTTCAACCCTCCCAGCCCTCAGTAGCTATAATCTCTACTGGCATAAAGCATTCCGAACAGCAGTTGTTAGACTCCATACAGGATCCATATGAGCCTAATGTCAGGAGTCCACCACAGTATTCATGGCTACGACTATTTACGGAAACTGTAACCTTCTTAAATCTAACCCTCCCCGACATTACACCAACTGATTGCTACTTATGCGCCTCTCTGACTCAACCTTTGCTTGCTGCGGTTCCCTTGAACTTCTCGGCTTCTGACCTCTCAAATTTCTCCACTCCATCAGCCCGCCATTCTCTCTGAACCCTTTCACCTGACGCTCCATTATGGGAGCCCGAGGAGTCTAACCATACTGTGATTCCCCGGCGTTGCCTCCTGGGCTTGGGTATCTCCCAGTCAAAGTTTTGCCACTCTAACATCACCTTTAACTTCACCCTCTATGCACCACCTGGCTCATTCTTCTGGTGTAATGGTTCTCTCATCACTATCTTATTCACCAACACCTCTACCCCATGTATACTGGTGACGCTTGTCCCACAATTGACTCTCTATACCCCAGCTGAAGTGCAGGCCCTCTTGTCTCCCCCAGTGGGGAATAAGCGGGCTGCTTTCCTTCCAATACTGGTGGGCCTCTCACTGGCTGCATCTGCGGCGGGAGCAGGAATTTCTGGTGGAGCTCTAGGACACTCCTTATGGGCTGTACAGGACTTAAGTTCTAAACTTGAATAAGCGCTCACTTCTACGGCAGAATCTCTAGCATCTTTACAAAGGCAGGTCACATCCTTGGCTCAAGTTACTCTTCAAAATTGACGAGCTATAGACTTACTCACAGCCAAAAAAGGTGGAACCTGTCTCTTCTTGAGGGAAGAATGCTGTTACTACAACAATGAATCAGGCCTGTGGAAACTAATGTAGTCAAGCTCACCAACTTGGCTACCTCTTTGAAAAATCCACCAAACCAAAACCCATTTGCCACCTTCTTTTTAGCCCACTTCCAATCGTGGCTGTTGCCTCTTTTAGGGCCCATATGTCTCCTTTTCCTGATGTGTCTGTTCCTGCCCTGTTTGCTTCGCTTCCTACAGGGCCAATTATGGAAGATCTCTAACCAAACTTTCAACCAGCTTCTGCTTAGGTACTACCAGCTTCTGATGACCAATGAACCCCCAGCATCTTCAAGAGAACAGCTCACTCATTGCTGAAGCTCACTACCAGGCACGATGGAATGCAATGGACATCAGACAGTGGGAGACAACGAGCCCAGAGAACCTCTTAATCTGCCATCCTGGATTCTTGAGCCTTTATGTCCTTTTAAGCCTCCTCATGGCCCTTGGCCTCTTCTCTGTCAGTCCCCCGACATGGAACTTCTGCCAAAAAATGACATTTGCTTTAATTTTTATCTTCATCCTGTTTTTGTTTGCTCTGATCTTCTTCAGGTGCTGGTGACGCCATGTCAAGGCAACACTTCCAGTATTTCCTAGAGTCTCTGCTACAGGATCAGTGGCTGATACCAACTATCTCCTCCATCCAGGACTGGTTCGATGCCATCAATGACTTGTGGTTTCAGGGAACTTTCATAGACTTCACCCTTACGGAAGTAGCTGTCTATAGCCACTGGGTTTTATTTCTGGTTGCCATGATATCCCCAGATCTGCCCCCCCCGAACATTCCTCCACTTCCCCTTCTAGGCCCTACGCCACCCCCACACAGCCAGAAGCAGCCAGATCTGACCAACGATGCCCCAATTCCTAAGAAAACAAAAAAGGGAGGAATGTTGGGAAAACATATAATGGCAGCAGCACCCCAGAGAAAAACCCCAACATGGTGCCTAACGACACTCTTTCTCCTCTTTTTTTCTTTCACTGGCGAGAAACGTTCCCGCCGGCACCAATGTTCAAATCCTGCAGGTGGGAAACCTTAGCCCCAATGAGAATTAACTTCTTGGGCTCCGGAACTGACATATGGAAGAGCTTGCCAATAAATGGGCGACCTGTTATCTACTTCAGCCCTGCTACCTCTCCTTAAATCTATATAAACACACAGCCTTTTGTAATAAAGCAGAACCTCTCCGGTGATTTGTGTTGTGTGGTGTCTCCCATTCGTAGTGTGGTGTGGCGTCTTACAAATCCCATTCATAATAACCACAAAAATAGGTAGAAATCAACTTCACCATGTTATGGGCCAGGCTATATGAGCAATCACCAAACAGACTCCATATTGCCCTGAGACTCCACTTCATGTAAGAATGCTTCTCCCATGGGAACACTCCGCCTCCGTACCCATCAACATTTGCTTAGCATAGCATGTTTGGCCACACAAAATCGCAATTCTTATACAATGTTTGTTAAGAAAAGAGAAGGCCACTGACTCCCAAGTGGTCAAACAGCAAGCATGGGACAGCACCAGGACTGGAGGCCAAGGCTCCTGCCCCTCTCAGTATTCTTCCTCCTGTCCCCTCTCTTCATACCTAACAAAGGTTTCCCAACACCAACTGCAACCAGGCTCTGTGCTGGGCAATGGGGACACAATATTGACTGGACAAGATTCTGTCCTCCAGGACTCACAGAACCATCTAGTCCTGCTCATTAAAAGGCCACCCAGAGAGAAAACAGAAGAGTGGTTCTCAGGTTAGGGCTGGCAATTTCCTGTAAAACTGCTCAGAGAAATGTTTTGGTCTGGTGGAGCTGCTGGTGGCCTGACTTGGTCATGGTGGTGGTTCACAGCTGTAAGCATGTGAGGAAATAACACAACTGTGCACTAAGTGAGTGAGGTCACCAGATCTAAACTACACATTTCAACTTTTTTTTTTTCCCCAGAGCATCTGTGAAGGAAATGTTGAATGTTGTCAGAATCAAAATGGAGTCACTTGTGTCAAACCTAACCAAAAATAAATAAATCAGCAAAGCCAAAGGAAGGACTCTTACACATGATTTACATGATTGCCTGATAGTTACCATCACAAAACACTCTTCCAGAGTCACTAGCTGAACAGGGGCTGCCACAACCTTATACAAAAAGTACCAGTGCAAGGACATCTGCCCAGAAACTGTTCAACCTTGGACTAACACCACGCTTATTGTTAACCACTGTGGCCAAGGATTATTTGCTTCAAAATATCTGACATAATTCTCATTAAAACTTCCCCTTGCCTCAATTTCTTTGTGTGTAGACAGACAGACAGACACTGGGGATGGAATCCAAGGGCACTCCACCACTGAGCTGTTGTTGGCCCTTTTTATTTTTCTTATATTGAGGCAGGGTCTTGCTAAGTTGCTCAGGATGGTGTCAAATTTGTAATCCTCCTGCCTCAGCCTCCCACGTAGCTGGATTATAGGGGTGTACCATTCTGCCCTGCTCAACCTCTTCAAGTACACCCACAGTTCACTATGACATGCATATTCCCATTGCAAACATCTGTCATCCCCCAAATAAATGTCAGTATTCTTTGGAGTATGTAATTTTAAAAATTATTTAGGTTGACACACCTAATCGCAATTGCTTTAAAGACTTAATGTCAGAGATTTTCCTCCTCTTCTTTTTTTGACAGCTATATATATATATATATATATATATATATATATATATATATTCTAATTAGTTATACATGACAGTAGAATGCATCTTGACACATCATACATGAATTGAGTACAACTTCTCATTCTTCTGGTTGTACATGATGTAGATTTACACAGGTCACGTAATCATGTATGTACATAGGGTAATAATGTCCAATCCATTCTACTATCATTCCTATCCCCATTCCCCCACCCCTTCCTTCACTTCCCTCTGTCTAGTCCAAATTACCTCTATTCTTCCCAACCCTTTCCCACTCCTTTATGAATTAGCATCCATATATCAGAGAAAACATTCAGCCTTTGATTTTTTGGGATTGGCTTATTTCACTTAGCATAATATTCTTTAGTTCCATCCATTTCCCAGCAAATGCCATAATTTAATCCTTCCTGAAGGCTGAGTAGTATTCCATTGTGTATATATTACCATTTATTTATTCATTCATCTGTTGAAGGGCATCTAGTTGGTTCCATAGTTTAGCTATTGTGAATTGAGCTGCTATAAACATCGACGTGGCTGTGTTACTGTAGTATGCTGATTTTAAATCCTTTGGGTATAAACCTAATAGTGGGATGACTGGGTCAAATGGTAGTACATTCCAAGTTTTCTAAAGAATCTCCATACTGCTTTCCAGAGTGGTTACATCAATTTTCAGTCCCACCAGCCATGTACAAATGTACCTTTCCCCCACATCCTCGCCAACATTTATTGCTGCCTGCATTCTTGATGATTGCTATTCTGACAGGAGATGAAACCTTAGAGTAGTTTTGATTTGCATTTCTCTAATTGCTAGAAATGTTGAACATTTTTCATATATTTGTTGATTAATTGTATTTTTTTCTGTTTGTTCAGTTCCTTTGCCTATTTATTAATTGGGTTATTTGGTTATTTAATGTTAAGGGTTTTTTTTTAATTCTTTGTATATCCTCAAGATTAGTGCTGTATCTGAGATGCATGTGGTAAGGAATTTTTTCCATTCTGTAGACTCTCTCTTCAAGTTATGGATTATTTACTTGGCTATGGAGAAGCTTTTTAGTTTAATTCCATCCCATTTATTCATTTTTTTATTTTACTTCTTGTGCTTTAGTAGTCTTGTTAAGGAAGACAGTTCCTAAGCCAACATGGTAGAGATTTGGGCCTACTTTTTCTTCTGTTAGGTGCAGGGTCTCTGTTCTAGTTCCTAAGTTTTGATTCACTTTGACTTGATTTTTGTACATGGTAAGAGATAGAAGTTTAATTTCATTTTGCTACATATGGATTTCCAGTTTTCCCAACACCATTTGTTGAATAAGCTATCTTTTCTCCAGTGAATGTTTTTGGTGCCTTTGTCTAGTACAAGATAACTGTATTTATATGGGTTTGTCTCTGTGTCTTCTATTCTGTACCATTGGTCTACGTATCTGTTTCAGTGCTAATACCATGCTGTTTTTGTTACTATGGCTCTAACATATACACATACAGTAATAATTTTCCTATATTTCCTATCCCCACATCCCTCCCCTCCCCTCCAATCACTTCCCTCTACCTAATCTAAAATAATGCTATTCTTCCCTAGTGCCCCCTGCCTTATTGTGAATTAGTATCCACATATTAGAGAAAACATTTGGCTTTTAGTTTTGTGGGGTTGGCTTACTTCACTCAGCATGATATTCTCCAACTCCAAACATTTACTGGCAAATGCCATAATTTCACTCTTCTTTAAAACTGAGTAATAGTCCATTGAGTATATATACCACATTTTCTTTATCTATTCATCTATTGAGGGACACTGAGGTTGGTTCGATAGTCTAGCTATTGTGAATTGAGCTGCCATAAACATTGATGTGTCTGCTTCACTATGGTATGCTGATTTTAAGTCCTTTGGGTATAAACCAAGAAGCTGGGTAAAATGGTGGTTCCATTCCCAGTTTTCTGAGGAATCTCCATACTGCTTTCCAGAGTGGTTGCACCAATTTGCAGTCCCACCAGCAATGCATGAGTGTACTTTGTTCACCACATCCTCGCAAACATTTATTGATGCCTGTATTTTCTGACAGGAGTGAGATGAAATCTTAGAGTAGTTTTGATTGTAGTTCTCATTGTAGAGGTCTTTCACTTCTTTTGTTGGATTGATTCCCAAATATTTTTGAGGCTATTGTGAATAGGGTAGTTTTCCTAATTTCTCTTTCAGTGGATCTATCACTGATGTATAGGAATGCATTTGATTTTGGAGTGTTAATTTTATATCCTGCTACTTTGCTGAATTTATTAGTTCTAGAATGTTTCTGGTGGAATTTTTTGGATCTGCTAAATATAGAATCATGTCATTGGCAAATATTGATTGTTTGAGTTCTTCTGTTTCTATTCATATCCCTTTAGTTTCTTTCTTCTAATTGCTCTGGCTAGCATTTCAAAGATGATGTTGAATAAAAGTGGTGTAAGAGGGCATTCTTATCATGCTTCAGTTCTTAGAGGGAGTTTTCAGTTTTTCTACATTTAGAATGATGCTGGCCTTGGGTTTAGCATAGACAGCTTTTACAATGTTGAAGTATGTTTCTACTATCCCTAGTTTTTCTAGTGTTTTGAACAGGAAAAGGTGCTGTATTTTGTCAAATACTTTCTCTGCATCTATTAAGATTATTATATAATTCTTGTCTTTAAATCTACTGGTATGATGAGTTATACTTATTGTTTTCTGTATGTTAAACCAACCTTGCATTCCTGTGATGAACCCCATTTGATCATGGTGCATTATCTTTTTAATGTTTTTTATTGAGAATTTTATTGAGAATTTTTGCATCTATATTCATCAGGGATATTAATCTGAAGTTTTCTTTCCATAATGTGTCTTTGTTTGGTTTTGGTATCAAAGTGATATTAGCTTCATAGGATGAGTTTGGAAGTTCTCTTCTTTTCTATTTCATGGTATAATTTGAGAAGTATTGGTGTTAATTCTTCTTTGAAGGTCTTGTAGAACTCAACTGAGAATCCATCTGATCCTGGGCTTTTCTTAGTTGATAGGCTTTTGACAGCATCTTCTATTTCATTACTTGAAATTGATCTGTTCAAATTGTGTATGTCCTCCTGGTTCAGTTTGGGTAGGTTAAATGACTCCAGAAATTTGCTGATGTCTTGAGTATTTTATTAAAGCATAAACTTTCAAAATAGTTTTTAATTATCTTCTGTATTTCAGTAGTGTCCATTGTGATGTTTCCTTTTTCATTACAAATTTTAGTAGAGTTTTCTCTCTTTCTATTCATTAATGTGGCTAAGGGTTTATCAATGTTATTTATTTTTTCAAAGAGCCAACTTTTTGTTTTGTCAATTTTTAAAATTTTTTCTTTTGTTTCAATTTCATCTCTGATTTTAATTATTTCCTGTTTTATATTGCTTTTAGTGTGGATTTGTTCTTCTTTTTCTAGGGCTTTAAGATGTAATGTTAGGTCTTTTATTCATTGACTTTCTGTTGTTGTAAAGAATGAGCTCAATGCAATCAATTTTCCTCTAAGCACTGCCTTCATGGTATCCCAGAGATTTTGATATGCTATATCACTATTCTCATTTACCTCTAAGTATTTTTTATTTCATCCCTGATTTCTTCTGTTTTCCATTTGTCATTCAATGGCATATTATTTAGATGTTAGAATGACTTCTACTTTTTATCTATCATTGATTTCTTTTTTCTTTTTTCCTTACAGGGATTTTTATTAAGAGCCAGTCGTGCATACTAAAATTACATATTTTCACCATTTTGACTTAGAAAAATAAACTTTTGGTCAAAACAAACACTGAATTAGGTGAAGCCATCATCATGTGTCTCCACACTCAAAGCCAAACTGAATTTCAATTTGAAGCAAGATTTGTGACCAGTGGCAGAAATGGTACCCCAAACTAGTTAGGAA
The DNA here is from genome assembly GCF_021218885.2 of Marmota monax. Classification (NCBI taxonomy): domain Eukaryota; kingdom Metazoa; phylum Chordata; class Mammalia; order Rodentia; family Sciuridae; genus Marmota; species Marmota monax. Next base: position 49,448 of record NW_026692884.1, on the reverse strand, counting down.
ATTAACCCAGGTTCCAAACAATCAGAGTGACATCAGAGGCATATCCATAAGAGCCCACAACTTACTACCTGACTAAACCTGGTTCCCAGTGAGAATTCTCTTGAAAACCAGCTGAACTGAAAACCAGTAAATGCATCACTATCATCTCCATCCATGTCACATTGGAACTTCTTGTGAAGCAAGCTCCTGCTAACTAGGAACATTTGATGATGATTGTTTCTTGCATTTCAAGCAGACCATTTCTAAGTCAGGAGATCAGGAAGGAATTTAGATTTTCAAAGTTAATAGCTGCCAGTGCAGAGGGTGCCAGCAGGTGGACAGCTTTTCTGGGCATCTGTCTCCCTGTTCTTATGGCTGCAGGAAGGCCACCCACTAGCCAGCATTTCCCTCCCTGAATGAAAGAGGTTCCAAAGAAAACCTGAACAGCTGCCAACTTTAAAATGAGGTATTGTGAAAATTCCATAATTGTACTACCACTTTGGCTGCCCAAATTTAAAAAAAAAAATCCCACCATTGATCTGAAAATAACATTTACAGACACTGCCCACTTGGTAGATCTCGATCACAGGGGAAGTGCTTCTTACCACCCATCTTCTCCTGGAGAAGCAGTGTCTGATACCCAGAAGTGCTCACAAGCCCAGGACTGGTGGCTACTTGTGACAGCAGGATGAAGTGGAGGGATCCACAGCTACCTTTGCCATCACAAGCAGGAAAGCCAGCATGTGACGCCAGGGTTGCATTTTGGGCTGTTTCCATAAATTTCATCCATTTCTCCCCTTAAAAGCAGAATAGATTTCTAGGAAGAAGCCCAGTTTTCCAGAAGTCTGTAGGGGAACGGGGGAAGAGAAGGAAAACTCCCATAGTTCCAAGGTAACATGTTCATTTTGGGAGCTTTACCAATACATTCAGCCCAGGGGCTGTAGGGTGGCCAAGTCTTCATCATGTGGGGAAAGCATGAGGGCCACCACTTCAGGGGTGAGGTGGATCTAAGGGGCAGGAAAGAGGCATCTGGGAGGTGGCTCAAGGCCTCTGACTTCTCCTGTTTCACCTGCCATCCCCACGGCTGCTCTGATGGCTGTCACCCTGCTTTCTCAGCAGAGACTGCCCTGCCACCTGGATGGGAGTTTATCTTCTCCTCCTGGCAGTGACATGGCCTCCCTCCCTCAGCCACATCAGCCTCCCAGCCAAGGCCACAGGATGACGCCAGGCCTTGGAAAGAACAAGGAAGGGCACAGAGATGGATTCAGAGCAGATGGGGTGCTGTTGGGGGTGTTAGTGGAGGGACTCATGACTCCATGTATGGTCTACAAAGCCACAGGACAATCATAGCACGGTAAGGTTTTTTTGGAGGGGGACACCAAAAATAAACATCAAGAAAGATGGCATTCCTTCACAGAGAGCACCCTGGTCCAGGAGGCCCAGAGAAGGGACCTTCCAGCCCCATCCTGGTCAGACCCTTCCCTTGAGCAGGTATCACCCTGGATACTGAGGAGCAAGCTCTTGGCCCAGAAGGGCCCCCAGGATTATCCTCCTGTAACCTTGACCAGGGGCCACCCTCTGTCTCAGGCTTTGAAGTTTTGAGTGGTGAAATAAGAGTGGGGAGGGTGTGGAGAGCGGCCTCGCATCTGTCTAGGGCCTTTGTCAGAGCCACTGACCAGCAGCGAGCATGCCCTGTTTTCCTACTTCATCCGTCTCTACTGTGTGTGAGCACTCAAGGCTGCAGCTGCAGAATCACAGTCATTACCAACATGGCCACTGAACACGTCTTGGCTTTGGTGGCTTTTCATCCCTGTGCCCTGTGGCCTTTCCAGCAACATGAGTCTGCTCCTGGGGCCCGAGAGCATGAGCATGAGCACAGCTGTGGGAGGCTTTCCCGGGGCTGCCACAGGGAGGGCAGCAGTGCTTCTCTCCTGTCCTCCATGAGGCCACTGGAAGCCATGCTCCTGCTGGGCACTGGCCCCATCAGCCTACTGCCATCTTGACACCGGAATTTTGTGGTGGATACTTGGGTCTTGATTTACATGTCAGTCTGACAGCATTCCTTGTCTGTCACAGGTTGTCCTGGGGACACAGGGATCATTGTCATGACCATAACTGCGGTGTGCCACCAGAGGGCAGTGTGGCACCAGCTCTACTGGCCTTCATCCTGAGGGCCTGTCTCTGCAAAGGCACAGTCACCATGGAATTGAAGGACAAAACACACGCGCACATACCATGCACACACACCTCCTTACATACCACACAACCCAACATACACATGTCTCTCTCACACACACACACTCAACACACAGTATGGCAACTCAAATCCCAAGAAACACACCATCCTGTCCAAACTGTGCTGTACAAACAACAACACGGCATGCACAGCACCCAACTATCCAAACACAAACACAGCACACACATGACATGCACACTTCACACACACACACACACACACTTCACCCACACCACATGCATACACATTTCACACTCACACTTTCTTTGAATGCTATTGAAGTGTTTTTGTGGCTCATTATATGGACAGTATATGGAAAGTTCTGTGCACATGCGTGGTATGAACTGAGGCTGCAGATCATGGTTCCTATGCCATGTGGGGTGGCCATGGGGGGCCTTGGGTCCTGGAGGAGGGCCTCCCGCTCCCCTGGGGCTCATCCTCCTTGGCCCTGTTGACCCCCCTGCCCCACCCCAGCTGCCTATGTGGATATACTGAGGGATCAGGGTCCAGCCCTCATGCTGCCCATCAGCCCAGGACACATCTGGCTGCCCGCAGGACAGCAGCCACACCACACAACTCAGGGTCCCCATACCCTAGAGCTGTGGGCTCCCTCCACCCCTCACCCACCTGGCCTTTCCTTCTGCTTACCCAGATACCAGAGGCTTCCCACCCAAGGACTTTGCCCCAAGTCCTTCACATTTCTCCAGTGGAATGGACTCCAGATGCTGCCTCCTGGAATGCAGAACTGGGGAGGGGGATTAACCGTGGGGTAGGCCTCCAGGGTGGGATTCAGAGACCCTTCTCTCTGGACTCTCTCTCCAGCCCTGACTGTGCCCTAGTGACCTTCCCAGGAGAGCTGTAGTCTGGGCAGGAGGGGGCTTCATACCCTTAGGGGGATTTCCTGTGGGGGCATGGCATAAGGAGAAAAGGGAAGAAAGTTAGGGAGTCCAGGAGGGGACTGAGGAGACCCTGGAAGCTGGGACACCACAGGACCAGGATGCTCATGGCCATCAGCTGTGCAGGGAACATTGACACATCTCAGTTGGGGCCCAGGTTCAGCAGGCTGTGGACCCTTGGGAGTCTCAGCAGGGGAGCAGGCATGGGGGAAGAGATTTTCTATTCTTGGGGCCCAACAATCTGGAGTCTCTTCTAACTGTATTGGGGCGTTCACCAGCATCAGAAATAAGAGAAGATAATGTAAGAAGGAAAAATGGATTTAATCACAGTTTGGCCAAAATGGAGGAAGAAGCTGATCTGCCTCTGCTGTCCCACAGAAGCACTGCCATCTACAGGAACGAAGCTGGGAAATGCAGATGTGTAGATCCAGGGGACCCTGCTAGGCATTGTGGTGAGATCCATCCAGCCCTGAATTCCTTCCTGGGCCAGGACTTCCATCCTGGGCATGGGACAGTTGCCTGAAGGGAGCTGGAACACTGGCAGAGAATGGCAGGGATTGAGAAAAAAGCAATTTGGAGCTTCTTTGAAATTTTCTGATTTTAATTGGGCCCCATCACAGCGCCCACTATCCTGTCCATCCTGCAGTCCTGAGGGATGAGGGGTTTTGTGTTATCTGTCCTTTTATTGCAGGATTGGTGCTGAGATCCCCTCAAGGCCACCCTGAGCTGAGGGAAAAGAGCCAACCTGCAAAGATGTCCCCCGGCTCCACCTAGTGGAGGACTTGGGAACCTTGCTCCAAAGCCTGGGCAAGGCCAACCTTGGGTAGGGTTGGCACCTGGCCATCTTCATTCTGACAATGCCTCCATCTCTGAATAACTTTTTCTGAAGATATTACTGACTGTCCACCAAGTGGTCTAGGCCCATGTCACCATGATGCACTTGTCCTTTCCTTTGGTCTGATCTGGTCTCTCATCAGAGGGTAAGTGATAGACTGTTAAGAGTCAGTGTCAAAAGATCATTTTTAGGCAAATTTGAGCAACAAAACAGGCTTAGAAGGAGTGGTTCCTAGATTAAGTTTTACCTACAGTCCTGAAGCACCTGGGGTCCTCCAGGTGCAGCATAAGGTGGACTTTCAGTAGGGGAGGGGCCCTGGTCAGCATCTGTCTTCCTGCCCAGCCCCATACTCCAGGTTCCATGGATATAGTCACTGTCCTATCCAACTTCCCAGGACCCCCCTTCACCTCATGGGGCTTCACTTCTCTACAGGGCTGTGTAGGTGTCCTCCATGAAGGTCAATGGGGACATCTGTGAGGATATGAGGATCATAGCAGGTGCTCAGACCTACCTCACACCTCATTCTGCATCCTCCCAACCCTGTGTGCATGGAGATCTTTGCTATCTGAACCCCCTACACTCCCCTCATTCACCCTTGGGGTACAGGCACCTGAGTACAGTCCCAAAAACCAGACCCTTTCTCCAGGGGTACAGCTCATAGCTCCTCCATCTCCTCTAGCTCTTCCTCCACCTTCAAAAGTATTGATCCTGCAGTTCTAGCAGGGAGTCCATCTGTGATCAGGGGCAGGCTCCCAGAGGCCCTAGCTGTGGGGTCAATGAAGCATCAGCAGAATGACCAGGTGACCCTGGCTGCTAATTCACACTCAGGGTCTTTCAGAAAACATGCTATCTGCAATTAAATTACTTTTTTAAATTGAGTACAAAACAGCACACATCACTGTGGAAACCTTGGGGAAATGAGGAGCCTCTCTCCCCCTGCAAAAGGAGGCTCAGTCCCACGCCTTGAGCTGGGTGCTGGGGCAGAGGCCAGTCCTGCAGCTCAAGAGAGGGCCCTGCTTGTTCTGGAGGGTGATGGTGCCAGCTCTGTGGCTGTGCCCTTCTTGAGGGTGGCCTGCAGGCCTGGCCAGGGCACTGCTGAGGGATGTAGCCTTGCACAAGAATGCTCCAGGGCTACTGGAAGAGAGCTGCAGAGAGTGGCAGGCAGCAGTGCAGGGATCTAGAGGCAAGGGCAAGCGGCCAGGGCAGAGGCCTGTGTGGGAAAGGCTGCTATATACCATCTAGTAGACAAGTAGACCTTCCCCCAAAGACCCAGCTAATGAATGTACACATCATCTTCCACAGACACATACCTATGGACCAAGGTCAAAACTTCAGAACCAGAACTGTGCAGGGGGTGGGTGCCTTGTCCTGAGTCCATCTGACAGCTGGGTCTGTTCCTACTCCCTGTGGCCTTCTGTGCAGTTGCAGCATGTTCCTGCCCACTCTGTCCAGCTTCTCAGCTCCTTCACCTTCACTCTTCATCACACGGAGTTTCCTCCCTTGGTCTGAAAAAGAATTTCCTTATCACACTGCACTGCCCATTTCATGGGCTCATCCTGCCTTACGATAAACACTTCCTCCTGCCCCTTTCAAGTGTTTTACAATTTCTAGAAGTGGACAAGTGAGCCAGAGTTCCTTCTGATTGTTCCAACTGCATTATTGAGCCCAAGGCATGTGAGCTTGAGGCTGGGTTGTGTGCTGGTCCAGTTATGAACTTACTTTCCATTACTTCCTACTGGCTTCTTGGCCTGTAGTTTATTTGGAAATATCCATTTCAACTCATCCTCAGTGACACTTGATTTTAAGAATTGTCTTTGCTGATCAGAGGGTGGCTTTGCTTTTATTTATGTTTCTGAGTGCCAGAAAGGTGGATGCATTTGCCCAACCTCTGAGCTTTCAGTGAATTCTTTTTCTCCTGAAAGTTCCTGTTGGTTGCTCCGAATGAAGGTATATATGGTTTTCTTAAACTCTAACTTCAGGTTCAGAGGAGCCCTGCAGAGCCCAAGCCAAGCTGTCATCTTTGGTTTGGGTTCTTCTAGAGGGAAGCAGTGGTGGAGGCTCCAGGAGAAGAGTCATTTGGAGGGAACAGAGGGCCAGGAGAAGCCTGGGGAGGGAGAGCAGCCCTGGAAGCTGGATGGAAGCAGGGGAGACAGCACGGGGGTATTAGCCTTCACAGTTGGGCTCTAGGACAGAGCTGGCCCTGTGGCCCCAAACCCTGCCAGCTCTGCTGCATCCTCCCTCAATGCCATGTGCATGGGAACATGTGTGTAGAAGTCATGCTCGGCCATGGCAGGGCTCACGCTTGGACATTTCAGCCCACCCTATGCTGCTAGGACCAGACTCTGGGCCTCCTGTTCCCTGCTGTTCTCACGGCTTACGACCTGGTGATCTCTCCACCAAGTCTTGCGATCACCCATGCTCAGGATTCACCTGAGTCCTGTTCACTTGCAAACATGGTGCTTCTCTACTCCAGGTCCCTTCCCGGCCATGCAGAGTACGGGTCCCATGAGGCATCTACAAAAGGAAAATCGGCAATCACCACCTGTTGCAGGCTGGTTTGCTGTTTTGTTCATTGTCTCAATTTAATGATGAGATGGAGAAAAGGTTAATAATGCAGGAATGTTTATGTCTGTAGCTATTCCACTATGAATAGCTACAAAAGATATGAACAAGAGATATGAACAATAGCTACAAAAGTGTGTGGAACTACACTTCCAGTACTCAACACTAGCATCCATTCAACCAAGAACACACCTTTGCCCTACACAAAGTAATGCAATGCACATGAATGTTCTGCTGGTTTCGTTTTTGTCTTATGTATAAATGAAATTATCAACCAACATTCTTGTCAGAACTACACTCAACTATAGGCCAGTGAACACCACAAGCAAATTCTCTCTTGAATCAGACAGCAGTGAAAGCAATTGCTATGAGATTGATCTCGTCTATGGTGGTTCTGAGGCAACCATCAACTGGCTACAGATACAAAAGACCAGCCACAACTGAAACATTTAGTGAAAAGCCCTTGATCTATGGAATTTACAATCAAGAGAGGTTTATTTTAAGATGACTTGTGAAGTGTGTGTCACATCCTCTGTACCAGTGAAGTTAATAATGAGTCCAAAAGTGCTCTTCAGAAAGCCTGCTGATCGACATCCAATGGAACCACAGGTAGGGTGCAGGGAGGGGCCCACTGGTGACCTCTGAAGTCCCAGGAGGGCTACAGGGCATGGCGCACCACTGGGTGAGGCCAAGGACAAAGCAGGGCCCAGGCCCACCCCACTCAGATACTTTCCCCACTCACCTGCTTGGCCTGGAGCTCTTCTTCCTCTCCTCAGTGCTGCTCCTCCCACTGGGTATAGAGCAGAACATGGCGAGTATGTCCCCAAAATGCTGAAACTCAAGATGGGGAAGAAGAACCCATTGTCAATCCCCAGGAAGAAACAGACAGGACAGCCAGATGTCTCCAGGAATCATCGCAAGCTGGGGACATGAAGGTCACCTACACATTTAGAGCAGCCAGGCTCCACACAATAGACAGCCAAGAAATTCAAAATCCCAGTATCTCAAGAGCCCAAAAGAAACCACATAAAAAGCTGTAAAAAAACAAGAAAAAAAGTAAATACTCAAAAGAGTCCAGAAGACTGAGTAGGCAGACGAGGAAACTAACAGTGACTGTCATCAAAGTGAAAGAATACGTTAAAGAACAGGACATGGGATGAGGACAAGACTTCCTTTCCAGACTTTCCTGAGGGAACTTCTGGAAAGGGAACAGGGCTGCGACAATGGTGAGGGGGTGGGGGCCACCACGAGATACTGACAAGCCTTGGAAATTGGCCCCCGCATCCACGGGTCCCGTACACCTTCCGCTCATGCAAGGGAGCACAGCCCCATGGGCCAAAAGGCCAGAAAATGGGGTGTCAGGCTGGATGGATCCGGGTACTGGGTGCCCTTGGAGTTGACATACCCTCACAGTGGTCTGGAGGTCCTAGGTTTTCTGCAAAAGACTCCCTGCAGGGCCACACCAAAGGCCAAGGGAGGTGTTTGCCAGGAGGAACACCACAGGGACCCTCCAGCCCTCAGGCCAAAGAGGGTGTCCCAGGAGGAACTCTCCACTTTCCGGGTGGCCTCTTAAACAGGGACCCTTCAGCCCTCAGGCCAAAGAGGGTGTCCCAGGCTGGGAGGGAAAGGCCCCACCCACACAGTTCACTCCCCAGGCACCAGGTGGCATTAGGGCTCAAAGGAGACTGGGCCCTGGCAGGCGAGGGGCGCTCCCCCACAGGGCCAAGTGCATACTGAGCACTGGCGAGGGAGGGGCGCCACCCACGGTCCCCAGAGGAGACCCACTGGGCACTGCTGGGCGAGGGGCGCTCACCCATAGGGCCCACAGGGGTCTGAGCCAGGGGCGCTCAGCCTCAGGACACAGGGGACACTGGGGACCATCGGGCGAGGGGCGCTCACCCGCGGGCCCCAGAGCTCACTGGTCCCTGGCGCGCCTGGGGGGCTCGCCCCAGAGGCCCGGGCACACCAAGGGCCCTCAGGCGAGGAGCTCTCACCCACAGGCCCCTGAGGACAAGGAAGCCTGCTGGGCGACCCCAAGCCCCCGCAAGACAGGCGGCTCACCCAAAGGACCCCGAAGACACTGGGCACTGATGGGGAAGGGGCGCTCACCCACAGGCCACAGTGCAGAAGGAATGCTAAGGACCCAGGGGCCCTCCCCTAGCAGGACCCTGGGGAAAGGGAACAGGGCTGTGACACTGGTGTGGGGGTGGGGGGCCGCCAAGCAGGAACCTGCAGCACCCAGGGCGCACTGAGCATTGCAGGGCGAGGGGCGCTCAACAGCAGGGCCCAGAGAGTCCTGGGGACTGGAGGCTGCTGCCTGGGGCACTCACCCATAGCCAGCAGGCCAGGCCCAGCCCTGCCGAAGGGAGGGGCACTCACACTTAGGAACTAGGGAAGCCTGGTCCCAGGAGTGCCAGGGTGGCTCCCCTCCACAATCAGGGCCGCTGGGGCCCTGCTGGGTGAAGGGCACTCACCCCCAGGACCCTAGCAGCATGAGCGCTGGGGGCCGAGAGTGCTCCACCCCCATGAACCCTGGAGAATGAGCACCCCTGGGAGACAGCCGCTCACCCACAGGGCTCAGAATCCTGGGAGCACCTCTTGCGGAGGGTCCCTCGGCCCCAAGTCTCACTTACCTGGGCCAGGGTGGGACAGTGGTCCACTTTCACGGGGCTCAGCAGGGTCCTCCATGACGGTGGGGAGATGTCCTCTGCCAAATCTCACCCCTCCACTGTCCTGCCCAGGTGGGCCTTGCTCCGGATCCAAGGATCCCAAGGGGTTCCTCCCTGGGGCCCATCGAGCCCCCGGTGGCGCGTCCTAGGAGATCCTGACAAGCCTTGGAAATTGGTCCCGGCATCCAGAGGTCCTGGGCACCTTGCGCTCATGCAAGGGAGCACAGTCCCAAGGGCCAAAAGGCCAGAAAATGGCATGTCAGGCTGGATGCATCCAGGTCCTAGGTGCCCTTGCAGTTGACATCCCCTGACAGTGGTCTTGAGGTCACAGGATTTCTGCACAAGCCTGCCTGCAGGGCCGCACCAAAGGACAAGGGAGGTGTTTGCCAGGAGGAACTCTCCACTTCCCAGGTGGCCACTTCCACAGGGACCCTTCAGCCCTCAGGCCAAAGAGGGTGTCCCAGGAGGAACTCTCCATTTCCAGGTGGCCTCTTCCACAAGGACCCTTCAGCCCTCAGGCCAAGAGGGTTTCCCAGGAGGAACTCTCCACTTTCTGGGTGGCCTCTTCCACAGGGACCCTTCAGCCATCAGGCCAAAGAGGGTGTCCCAGGCCAGGAGGGAAAGGCCCCACCCACACAGTTCACTCCCCAGACACCAGGTGGCATTACAGCTCAGAGGACACTGGGCCCTGGCAAGCGAGGGCACTCCCCCACAGGGCCCAGGGCATACTGAGCACTGGCGAGGGAGGGGCGCCACCCAAGGGACCCAGAGGAGACCCACTGGGCACTACTGGGCGAGGGGCGCTCACCCATAGGACCCAGAGGGGTCTGAGCCAGGGGCGCTCACCCACAAGCCCCTGAGGACAAGGAAGCCTGCTGGGCGACCAACACGCCACCGCAAGACAGGCGGCGCAGCCAAAGGACACCGAGGACACTGGGCACTGATGGGTGAGGGAGCTCACCCGCAGGCCACAGTGCACAAGGAATGCTAAGGACCCAGGGGCCCTCCCCTAGCAGGACCCTGGGGAAAGGGAACAGGGCTGTGACACTGGTGTGGGGGTGGGGGGCCTCCAAGCAGGAACCTGCAGCACCCAGGGCACACTGAGCACTGCACTGAGCATTGAATGGTGAGGGGCATTCACCAGCAGGGTCCAGAGAGTCCTGGGGACTGGAGGCTGCTGCCTGGGCGCTCACCAACAGCCAGCAGGCCAGGCCCAGCCCTGCCGAAAGGAGGGGCGCTCACCCCTAGGAACTAGGGAAGCCTGGTTCCAGGAGGGCCAGGGTGGGTCCCCTCCACGCTCAGGGCCGCTGGGGTCCTGCAGGGTGAGGGGCGCTCACCCCCAGGACCCCAGCAGCCTGAGCGCTGGTGGCCGAGGGTGCTCCACCCCCAGGAACCCTGGAGAATGAGCTCCCCTGGGAGAGGTGCGCTCACCCACAGGGCTCAGAATCCCGGGGGCACCTTTTGCGGAGGGTCCCTGGGCCCCAAGTTTCCCTTACCCAGGCCAGGGTGGGACAGTGGTCGCCTTCCACGGGGCTCAGCAGGGTCCTCCATGACGGTGGGGAGATGTCCTCTGCTAAATCTCCCAACTCCACCATCCTGCCCAGGTGGGTATTGCTCCAGATCCAAGGGTCCCACAGGGTTCTTCCCTGGGGCCCATCGAGCCCCCGGTGGCGCGTCCCAGGAGATCCTGACAAGACTTGGAAATTGACCCCGCATCCAGGGGACGTGGGCACATTGCGCTCATGCAAGGGAGCACAGCCCCATGATCCAAAAGGCCAGAAAATGCCACTCTCACGCTGGATGCATCCGGGTCCTGGGTGCCCTTGCAGTTGACATCCCCTGACAGTGGTCTTGAGGTTGCAGGTTTTCTGCACGAGCCTGCCTGCAGGGCCACACCAAAGGCCAAGGGAGGTGTTTGCCAGGAGGAACTCTCCATTTCCCAGGTGGCCTCTTCCACAGGGACCCTTCGGCCCTCAGGCCAAAGAGGGTGTCCCAGGAGGAACTCCCAACTTTCCGGGTGGCCTCTTCCACAGGGACCCTTCAGCCCTCAGGCCAAAGAGGGTGTCCCAGGAGGAACTCTGCATTTCCAGGTGGCCTCTTCCACAGGGACCCTTCAGCCCTCAGGCCAAAGAGGGTGTCCCAGGAGGAACTCTCCACTTTCCGGGTGGCCTCTTCCACAGGGACCCTTCAACCCTCAGGCCAAAGAGGGTGTCCCAGGAGGAACTCTCCATTTCCGGGTGGCCTCTTCCACAGGGACCCTTCAGAACTCAGGCCAGAGAGGGTGTCCCAGGAGGAACTCTCCATTTCCGGGTGGCCTCTTCCACAGGGACCCTTCAGAACTCAGGCCAGAGAGGGTGTCCCAGGAGGAACTCTCCATTTCCGGGTGGGCTCTTCCACAGGGACCCTTCAGCACTCAGGCCAAAGAGGGTGTCCCAGGAGGAACTCTCCACTTTCCGGGTGGCCTCTTCCACAGGGACCCTTCAGCCCTCAGGCCAAAGAGGGTGTCCCAGGAGGAACTCTCCACTTTCCGGGTGGCCTCTTCCACAGGGACCCTTCAGCCCTCAGGCCAAAGAGGGTGTCCCAGGAGGAACTCTCCATTTCCGGGTGGCCTCTTCCACAGGGACCCTTCAGTTCTCAGGCCAAGAGGGTGTCCCAGGAGGAACTCTCCACTTCCCAGGTGGCCTCTTCCACAGGGACCTTTCAGCCCTCAGGCCAAGAGGGTGTCCCAGGAGGAACTCTCCACTTTCAGGGTGGCCTCTTCCACAGGGACCCTTCAGCCCTCAGGCCAAAGAGGGGGCCCGAGGAGGAACTCTCCACTTTCCGGGTGGCCTATTCCACAGGGACCCTTCAGCCCTCAGGCAAAGAGGGTGTCCCAGGAGGAACTCTCCATTTCCGGGTGGCCTCTTCCACAGGGACCCTTCAGTTCTCAGGCCAAGAGGGTGTCCGAGGAGGAACTCTCCACTTCCCAGGTGGCCTCTTCCACAGGGACCCTTCAGCCCTCAGGCCAAGAGGGTGTCCCAGGAGGAACTCTCCACTTTCAGGGTGGCCTCTTCCACAGGGACGCTTCAGCCCTCAGGCCAAAGAGGGTGTCCCAGGAGGAACTCTCAATTTCCGGGTGGCCTCTTCCACAGGGACCCTTCAGACCTCAGGCCAAAGAGGGTGTCCCAGGAGGAACTCTCCATTTCCGGGTGCCTCTTCCACAGGGACACTTCAGCCATCAGGCCAAGAGGGTGTCCGAGGAGGAACTCACCAGTTTCCGGGTGGCCTCTTCCACAGGGACCCTTCAGCCCACAGGCAAAAGACGGTGTCCCAGGAGGAACTCTCCACTCTCTGGGTGGCCTCTTCCACAGGGACCCTTCAGCCCTCAGGCCAAAGAGGGTGTCCCAGGAGGCACTCTCCATTTCCGGGTGGCCTCTTCCACAGGGACCCCTCAGCCCTCAGGACAAGAGGGTGTCCCAGGAGGAACTCACCACTTTCCGCGTGGCCTCTTCCACAGGGATCCTTCAGCCCTCAGGCAAAAGACGGTGTCCCAGGAGGAACTGTCCACTTTCCGGGTGGCCTCTTACACAGGGACCCTTCAGCCCTCAGGCCAAAGAGGGTGTCCCAGGAGGAACTCTGCATTTCTTGGTTGCCTCTTCCACAGAGATACTTCAGCTCTCAGGCCAAAGAGGGTGTCCCAGGAGGAACTCTCCACTTCCCAGGTGGCCTCTTCCACAGGGACCCTTCGGCCCTCAGGCCAAAGAGGGTGTCCCACGAGGAACTATCCACTTACCGGGTGGCCTCTTCCACAGGGACCCTTCAGCCCTCAGGCCAAAGAGGGTGTCCCAGGAGGAACTCTCCACTTTCCGGGTGGCCTCTTCCACAGGGACCATTCAGCCCTCAGGCCAAAGAGGGTGTCCCAGGAGGAACTCTCCATTTCCGTGTGGCCTCTTCCACAGGGACCCTTCAGTTCTCAGGCCAAAGAGGGTGTCCCAGGAGGAACTCTCCACTTCCCAGGTGGCCTGTTCCACAGGGACCCTTGAGCCCTCAGGCCAGGAGGGTATTCCAGGAGGAACTCTCCACTTTCGGGGTGGCCTCTTCCACAGGGACCATTCAGCCCTCAGGCCAAAGAGGGTGTCCAGGGAGGAACTCTCCATTTCCGGGTGGCCTCTTCCACAGGGACCCTTCAGCCCTCAGGCCAAGAGGGTGTCCGAGGAGGAACTCACCACTGTCCGGGTGGCCTCTTGCACAGGGACCCTTCAGCCCTAAGGCCAAAGAGGGTGTCCCAGGAGGAACTATCCACTCTCTGGGTGGCCTCTTCCACAGGGACCCTTGAGTCCTCAGGCCAAGAGGGTGTCCCAGGAGGAACTCTCCACTTCCCAGGTGGCCTCTTCCACAGGGACCCTTCAGCCCTCAGGCCAAGAGGGTGTCCCAGGAGGAACTCTCCAATTTCAGGGTGGCCTCTTCCACAGGGACCCTTCAGTCCTCAGGCCAAAGAGGGTGTCCCAGGAGGAACTCTCCATTTCCGGGTGGCCTCTTCCACAGGAACCCTTCGGCCCTCAGGCCAAAGAGGGTGTCCCAGGAGGAACTCTCCATTTCCGGGTGGCCTCTTCCACAGGGACCCTTCAGCCCTCAGGCCAAGAGGGTGTCCCAGGAGGAACTCTCCACTTTCCGGGTGGCCTCTTCCACTGGGACCCTTCAGCCCTCAGGCAAAAGACGGTGTCCCAGGAGGAACTCTCCACTTCCCAGGTGGCCTCTTCCACAGGGACGCTTCAGCCCTCAGGCCAAGAGGGTGTCCCAGGCCAGGAGGGAAAGGCCCCACCCACACATTTCACTCCCCAGGCACCAGGTGGCATTACAGCTCAGAGGATACTAGGCCCTGGCAGGCGAGGGCACTCCCTCACTAGGCCCAGGGCATACTGAGCACTGGCGAGGGAGGGGCGCCACCAACGGTCCCCAGAGGAGACCCACTGGGCACTGCTGGGCGAGGGGCGCTCACCCATAAGACCCAGAGGGGTCTGAGCCAGGGGCGTTCAGCCTCAGGACACAGAGGACACTGGGGACCTTCGGGAGAGGGGCGCTCACCCGAGGGCCCCATAGCTCACTGGTCCCTGGCGCGCCTGGGGGGCTCGCCCCAGAGGCCCGGGCACACCAAGGACCCTCGGGCGAGGAGCGCTCACCCGCAGCCCCCTGAGGACAAGGAAGCCTGCTGGGCGACCCCCAAGCCCCCGCAAGACAGGAGGCTCAGCCAAAGAACCCCGAGGACACTGGGCACTGATGGGTGTGGGGCGCTCACCCGCAGGCCGCAGTGCAGAAGGAATGCTAAGGACCCAGTGGCCCTACCCTAGCAGGACCCTGGGGAAAGGGAACAGGGCTGTGACACTGGTGTGGGGGTGGGGGGCATCCAAGCAGGAACCTGCAGCACCCAGGGCGCACTGAGCACTGCAGGGCGAGGGGCACTCACCAGCAGGGCCCAGAGTGTCCTGGGGACTGGAGGCTGCTGCCTGGGGCGCTCACCCACAGCCAGCAGGCCAGGCCCAGCCCTGCCAAAGGGAGGGGCGCTCACCCCTAGGAACTAGGGAAGCCTGGTCCCAGGAGGGCCACGGTGGCTCCCCTCCACACTCAGGGCTGCTGGGGCCCTGCTGGGTGAGGGGCGCTCACCCCCAGGACCCCAGCAGCCTGAGCGCTGGGGGCCGAGGGAGCTCCACCTCCAGGAACCCTGGAGAATCTGCGCCCCTGGGAGAGGGGCGCTCACCCACAGGGCTCAGAATCCCGGGGGCACCATTTGCGGAGGGTCCCTCGGCCCCAAGTCTCACTTACCTGGGACAGGGTGGAAGAGTGGTCCCCTTTCACGGGGCTCAGCAGGGTCCTCCATGACGGTGGGGAGATGTCCTCTGCCAAATCTCCCCCCTCCACCGTCCTGCCCAGGTGGGCATTGCTCCAGATCAAAGGGTCAAACAGGGTCCTTCCCTGGGGCCCATCGAGCCCCCGGTGGCCCGTCCCAAGAGATCCTGACAAGCCTTGGAAATTGGCCCCCGCATCAGGGTACTTGGGGATCTTGCGCTCATGCAAGGGAGCACAGCCCCATGTTCCAAAACGCCAGAAAATGCCATGTCAGGCTGGAAGAATCCGGGTCCTGGGTGCCCTTACAGTTGACATCCCCTGACAGTGGTCTTGAGGTTGCAGGTTTTCTGCCCAAGCCTGCCTGCAGGGCCGCACCAAAGGCCAAGGGAGGAGTTTGCCAGGAGGAACTCTCCACTTGCCAGGTGGCCTCTTCCACAGGGACCCTTCAGCCCTCAGGCCAAGAGGGTGTCCCAGGAGGAACTCTCGACTTTCCGGGTGGCCTCTTCCACAGGGACCCTTCAGCCCTCAGGCCAAAGAGGGTGTCCCAGGAGGAACTCTCCATTTCCGGGTGGCCTCTTCCACAGGGACCCTTCAGCCCTCAGGCCAAAGAGGGTGTCCCAGGAGGAACTCTCCACTTTCGGGTGGCCTCTTCCACAGGGACCCTTCAGCCCTCAGGCCAAAGAGGGTGTCCCAGGAGGAACTCTCCACTTTCCGGGTGGCCTCTTCCACAGGGACCCTTCAGCCCTCAGGCCAAAGAGGGTGTCCCAGGAGGAACTCTCCATTTCCGGGTGGCCTCTTCCACAGGGACCCTTCAGTTCTCAGGCCAAAGAGGGTGTCCCAGGAGGAACTCTCCACTTCTCAGGTGGCCTCATCTACAGGGACCCTTCAGCCCTCAGTCCAAAGAGGGTGTCCCAGGAGGAACTCTCCATTTCCGTGTGGCCTCTTCCACAGGGACCCTTCAGCCCTCAGGCCAAGAGGGTGTCCGAGGAGGAACTCTCCACTTTCCGGGTGGCCTCTTCCACAGGGACCCTTCAGTCCTCAGGCCAAAGAGGGTGTCCCAGGAGGAACTCTCCACTTTCCGGGTGGCCTCTTCCACAGGGACCCTTCAGCCCTCAGGCCAAAGAGGGTGTCCCAGGAGGAACTCTCCACTTTCCAGGTGGCCTCTTCCACAGGGACCCTTCAGCCCTCAGGCCAAGAGGGTGTCCCAGGAGGAACTCTCCACTTTCCGGGTGGCCTCTTCCACAGGGACCCTTCAGCCCTCAGGCCAAAGAGGGTGTCCCAGGAGGAACTCTCCACTTTCCGGGTGGCCTCTTCCACAGGGACCCTTCAGCCCTCAGGCCAAAGAGGGTGTCCCAGGAGGAACTCTCCACTTCCAGGTGGCCTCTTCCACAGGGACCCTTCAGCCCTCAGGCCAAAGAGGGTGTCCCAGGAGGAACTCTCCACTTTCCGGGTGGCCTCTTCCACAGGGACCCTTCAGCCCTCAGGCCAAAGAGGGTGTCCCAGGAGGAACTCTCCATTTCCGGGTGGCCTCTTCCACAGGGACCTTCAGCCTCAGGCCAAGAGGGTGTCCCAGGAGGAACTCTCCATTCCGGTGGCCTCTTCCACAGGGACCTTCAGCCCTCAGGCCAAGAGGGTGTCCCAGGAGGAACTCTCCACTTTCCAGGGTGGCCTCTTCCACAGGGACCCTTCAGCCCTCAGGCCAAGAGGGTGTCCCAGGAGGAACTCTCCACTTTCAGGGTGGCCTCTTCCACAGGGACCCTTCAGCCCTCAGGCCAAAGAGGGTGTCCGAGGAGGAACTCTCCATTTCCGGGTGGCCTCTTCCACAGGGACCCTTCAGTCCTCAGGCCAAAGAGGGTGTCCCAGGAGGAACTCTCCATTTCCGGGTGGCCTCTTCCACAGGGACCCTTCAGCCCTCAGGCAAACAGGGTGTCCCAGGAGGAACTCTCCACTTCCCAGGTGGCCTCTTCCACAGGGACCTTCAGCCCTCAGGCCAAAGAGGGTGTCCCAGGAGGAACTCTCCATTTCTGGGTGGCCTCTTCCACAGGGACCCTTCAGCCCTCAGGCCAAGAGGGTGTCCCAGGAGGAACTCTCCACTTCCCAGGTGGCCTCTCCACATGGACCATTCAGCCCTCAGGCCAAGAGGGTGTCCCAGGAGGAACTCTCCACTTTCAGGGTGGCCTCTTCCACAGGGACCCTTCAGTCCTCAGGCCAAAGAGGGTTCCCCAGGAGGAACTCTCCATTTCCGGTGGCCTCTTCCACAGGGACCCTTCAGCCCTCAGGCCAAAGAGGGTGTCCCAGGAGAAACTCTCCATTTCCGGGTGGCCTCTTCCACAGGGACCCTTCAGCCCTCAGGCCAAGAGGGTGTCCGAGGAGGAACTCTCCACTTCCCAGGTGGCCTCTTCCACAGGGACCCTTCAGCCCTCAGGCCAAGAGGGTGTCCGAGGAGGAACTCTCCACTTTCAGGGTGGCCTCTTCCACAGGGACCTTCAGCCCTCAGGCCAAAGAGGGTGTCCCAGGAGGAACTCTCCACTTTCCGGGTGGCCTCTTCCACAGGGACCCTTCAGCCCTCAGGCCAAAGAGGGTGTCCCAGGAGGAACTCTCCATTTCCGGGTGGCCTCTTCCACAGGGACCCTTCAGCCTCAGGCCAAGAGGGTGTCCCAGGAGGAACTCTCCACTTTCCGGGTGGCCTCTTCCACAGGGACCCTTCAGCCCTCAGGCCAAGAGGGTGTCCCAGGAGGAACTCTCCACTTTCCGGGTGGCCTCTTCCACAGGGACCCTTCAGCCCTCAGGCCAAAGAGGGTGTCCCAGGAGGAACTCTCCATTTCCGGGTGGCCTCTTCCACAGGGACCCTTCAGCCCTCAGGCCAAAGAGGGTGTCCCAGGAGGAACTCTCCACTTTCCGGGTGGCCTCTTCCACAGGGACCCTTCAGCCCTCAGGCCAAAGAGGGTGTCCCAGGAGGAACTCTCCACTTCCGGGTGGCCTCTTCCACAGGGACCCTTCAGTCCTCAGGCAAAGAGGGTGTCCCAGGAGGAACTCTCCACTTCCCAGGTGGCCTCTTCCACAGGGACCCTTCAGCCCTCAGGCCAAAGAGGGTGTCCCAGGAGGAACTCTCCAATTTCCAGGTGGCCTCTTCCACAGGGACCCTTCAGTCCTCAGGTCAAAGAGGGTGTCCCAGGAGGAACTCTCCACTTTCCGGGTGGCCTCTTCCACAGGGACCCTTCAGCCCTCAGGCCAAAGAGGGTGTCCCAGGAGGAACTCTCCATTTCCGGGTGGCCTCTTCCACAGGGACCCTTCAGCCCTCAGGCCAAAGAGGGTGTCCCAGGAGGAACTCTCCACTTTCCGGTGGCCTCTTCCACAGGGACCCTTCAGCCCTCAGGCCAAAGAGGGTGTCCCAGGAGGAACTCTCCACTTTCAGGGTGGCCTCTTCCACAGGGACCCTTCAGCCCTCAGGCCAAAGAGGGTGTCCCAGGAGGAACTCTCCACTTTCCGGGTGGCCTCTTCCACAGGGACCCTTCAGCCCTCAGGCCAAAGAGGGTGTCCCAGGAGGAACTCTCCACTTTCCGGGTGGCCTCTTCCACAGGGACCCTTCAGCCCTCAGGCCAAGAGGGTGTCCCAGGAGGAACTCTCCCCTTTCCGGGTGGCCTCTTCCACAGGGACCCTTCAGCCCTCAGGCCAAAGAGGGTGTCCCAGGAGGAACTCTCCACTTTCCGGGTGGCCTCTTCCACAGGGACCCTTCAGCCCTCAGGCCAAAGAGGGTGTCCCAGGAGGAACTCTCCACTTTCCGGGTGGCCTCTTCCACAGGGACCCTTCAGCCCTCAGGCCAAGAGGGTGTCCCAGGAGGAACTCTCCACTTTCCGGGTGGCCTCTTCCACAGGGACCCTTCAGCCCTCAGGCAAAGAGGGTGTCCCAGGAGGAACTCTCCACTTTCCGGGTGGCCTCTTCCACAGGGACCCTTCAGCCCTCAGGCCAAAGAGGGTGTCCCAGGAGGAACTCTCCATTTCCGGGTGGCCTCTTCCACAGGGACCCTTCAGCTCTCAGGCCAAGAGGGTGTCCCAGGAGGAACTCTCCACTTCCCAGGTGGCCTCTTCCACAGGGACCCTTCAGCCCTCAGGCCAAGAGGGTGTCCCAGGAGGAACTCTCCACTTTCCGGGTGGCCTCTTCCACAGGGACCCTTCAGCCCTCAGGCCAAAGAGGGTGTCCCAGGAGGAACTCTCCACTTTCCGGGTGGCCTCTTCCACAGGGACCCTTCAGCCCTCAGGCCAAAGAGGGTGTCCCAGGAGGAACTCTCCATTTCCGGGTGGCCTCTTCCACAGGGACCCTTCAGCCCTCAGGCCAAAGAGGGTGTCCCAGGAGGAACTCTCCACTTTCCGGGTGGCCTCTTCCACAGGGACCCTTCAGCCCTCAGGCCAAAGAGGGTGTCCCAGGAGGAACTCTCCACTTTCCGGGTGGCCTCTTCCACAGGGACCTTCGGCCCTCAGGCCAAAGAGGGTGTCCCAGGAGGAACTATCCACTTTCCGGGTGGCCTCTTCCACAGGGACCCTTCAGCCCTCAGGCCAAGAGGGTGTCCCAGGAGGAACTCTCCACTTTCCGGGTGGCCTCTTCCACAGGGACCCTTCAGCCCTCAGGCCAAAGAGGGTGTCCCAGGAGGAACTCTCCACTCTGTGGGTGGCCTCTTCCACAGGGACCCTTCAGCCCTCAGGCAAAGAGGGTGTCCCAGGAGGAACTCTCCACTTCCCAGGTGGCCTCTTCCACAGGGACCCTTCAGCACTCAGGCCAAAGAGGGTATCCCAGGAGGAACTCTCCATTTCCAGGTGGCCTCTTCCACAGGGACCCTTCAGCCCTCAGTCCAAGAGGGTGTCCCAGGAGGAACTCTCCCCTTTACAGGTGGCCTCTTCCACAGGAACCCTTCAGCCCTCAGGCCAAAGAGGGTGTCCCAGGAGGAACTCTCCATTTCCGGATGGCCTCTTCCACAGGGACCCTTCAGCCCTCAGGCCAAAGAGGGTGTCCCAGGAGGAACTCTCCACTTTCCGGGTGGCCTCTTCCACAGGGACCCTTCAGCCCTCAGGCCAAAGAGGGTGTCCCAGGAGGAACTCTCCATTTCCGGGTGGCCTCTTCCACAGGGACCCTTCAGTTCTCAGGCCAAGAGGGTGTCCCAGGAGGAACTCTCCACTTCCCAGGTGGCCTCTTCCACAGGGACCATTCAGTCCTCAGGCCAAGAGGGTGTCCCAGGAGGAACTCTCCACTTTCAGGGTGGCCTCTTCCACAGGAACACATCAGCCCTCAGGAAAAAGAGGGTGTCCCAGGAGGAACTCTCCATTTCCGGGTGGCCTCTTCCACAGGGACCCTTCGGCCTTCAGGCCAAAGAGGGTGTCCCAGGAGGAACTATCCACTTTCCGAGTGGCCTCTTCCACAGGGACCCTTCAGCCCTCAGGCCAAAGAGGGTGTCCCAGGAAGAGCTCTCCACTCTCTGGGTGGCTTCTTCACAGGGACCCTTCAGCCCTCAAGCGAAAGAGGGTGTCCCAGGAGGAACTCTGCATTTCCGGGTGGCCTCTTCCCCAGGGACCCTTCATCCCTCAGGCAAAAGAGGGTGTCCCAGGCCAGTAGGGAAAGGCCCCACCCGCACAGTTCACTCCCCAGGCACCAGGTGGCATTACAGCTCAGAGGATACTGGGCCCTGGCATGCGAGGGCACTCCCCCACAGGGCTCAGGGATTCTGAGCACTGGCGAGGGAGGGGCGCCACTCACGGTCCCCAGAGGAGACCATCTGGGCACTGCTCGGCGAGGGGCGCTCACCCATAGGACCCAGAGTGGTCTGAGCCAGGGGCGCTCAGCCTCAGGACACAGAGGACACTGGGAACCTTCGGGAGAGGGGCGCTCACCCGAGGGCCCCATAGCTCACTGGTCCCTGGCGCGCCTGGGGGCCTCGCCCCAGAGGCCCGGGCACACCAAGGACCCTCGGGCGAGGAGCGCTCACCCGCAGGCCCCTGAGGACAAGGAAGCCTGCTGGGCGACACCCAAGCCCCTGCAAGACAGGAGGCTCAGCCAAAGAACCCCGAGGACAATGGGCACTGATGGGTGAGGGGCGCTCACCCACAGGCTGCAGTGCAGAAGGAATGCTAAGGACCCAGTGGCCCTAACCTAGCAGGACCCTCGGGAAAGGGAACAGGGCTGTGACACTGGTGTGGGGGTGGGGGGCCTCCAAGCAGGAACCTGCAGCACCCAGGGCGCACTGAGCACTGCAGGGCGAGGGGCACTCACCAGCAGGGCCCAGAGTGTCCTGGGGACTGGAGGCTGCTGCCTGGGGCGCTCACCCACAGCCAGCAGGCCAGGCCCAGCCCTGTAGAAGGGAGGGGCGCTCACCCCTAGGAACTAGGGAAGCCTGGTCCCAGGAGGGCCAGGGTGGATCCCCTCCACACTCAGGGCTGCTGGGGCCCTGCTGGGTGAGGGGCGCTCACCCCCAGGACCCCAGCAGCCTGAGCGCTGGGGGCCGAGGTTGCTCCACCCCAGGAACCCTGGAGAATCTGCACCCCTGGGAGAGGGGAGCTCACCCACAGGGCTCAGAATCCTGGGGGCACCATTTGCGGAGGGTCCCTCGGCCCCAAGTCTCAATTACCTGGGACAGGGTGGGACAGTGGTCCCCTTTCACGTGGCTCAGCAGGGTCATCCATGACGGTTTGGAGATGTCCTCTGCCAAATCTCCCCCCTACAACGTCCTGCCCAGGTGGGCATTGCTCCAGATCAAAGGGTCAAACAGGGTCCTTCCCTGGGGCCCATCGAGCCCCCGGTGGCCCGTCCCAGGAGATCCTGACAAGCCTTGGAAATTGGCCCCCGCATCCAGGGGACCTGGGGACCTTGCGCTCATGCAAGGGAGCACAGCCCCATGTTCCAAAACGCCAGAAAATGCCATGTCAGGATGGATGAATCCGGATCCTGGGTGCCCTTGCAGTTGACATCCCCTGACAGTGGTCTTGAGGTTGCAGGTTTTCTGCCGAAGCCTGCCTGCAGGGCCGCATCAAAGGCCAAGGGAGGTGTTTGCCAGGAGGAACTCTCCACTTGCCAGGTGGCCTCTTCCACAGGGACCCTTCAGCCCTCAGGCCAAGGAGGGTGTCCCAGGAGGAACTCTCCACTCTCTGGGTGGCCTCTTCCACAGGGACCCTTCAGCCCTCAGGCCAAAGAGGGTGTCCCAGGAGGAACTCTCCATTCCGGGTGGCCTCTTCCACAGGGACCCTTCAGACCTCAGGCCAAGAGGGTGTCCCAGGAGGAACTCTCCACTTTCCGGGTGGCCTCTTCCACAGGGACCCTTCAGCCCTCAGGCCAAAGAGGGTGTCCCAGGAGGAACTCTCCACTTTCCGGGTGGCCTCTTCCACAGGGACCCTTCAGCCCTCAGGCCAAGAGGGTGTCCCAGGAGGAACTCTCCACTTTCCGGGTGGCCTCTTCCACAGGGACCCTTCAGCCCTCAGGCCAAAGAGGGTGTCCCAGGAGGAACTCTCCATTTCCGGGTGGCCTCTTCCACAGGGACCCTTCAGCCCTCAGGCCAAAGAGGGTGTCCCAGGAGGAACTCTCCACTTTCCGGGTGGCCTCTTCCACAGGGACCCTTCAGCCCTCAGGCCAAAGAGGGTGTCCCAGGAGGAACTCTCCACTTCCAGGTGGCCTCTTCCACAGGGACCCTTCAGCCCTCAGGCCAAAGAGGGTGTCCCAGGAGGAACTCTCCACTTTCCGGGTGGCCTCTTCCACAGGGACCCTTCAGCCCTCAGGCCAAAGAGGGTGTCCCAGGAGGAACTCTCCATTTCCGGGTGGCCTCTTCCACAGGGACCCTTCAGCCCTCAGGCCAAGAGGGTGTCCCAGGAGGAACTCTCCACTTTCCAGGTGGCCTCTTCCACAGGGACCCTTCAGCCCTCAGGCCAAAGAGGGTGTCCCAGGAGGAACTCTCCACTTTCTGGGTGGCCTCTTCCACAGGGACCCTTCAGCCCTCAGGCCAAAGAGGGTGTCCCAGGAGGAACTCTCCATTTCCGGGTGGCCTCTTCCACAGGGACCCTTCAGTCCTCAGGCCAAGAGGGTGTCCCAGGAGGAACTCTCCACTTTCCGGGTGGCCTCTTCCACAGGGACCCTTCAGCCCTCAGGCCAAAGAGGGTGTCCCAGGAGGAACTCTCCATTTCCGGGTGGCCTCTTCCACAGGGACCCTTCAGCCCTCAGGCCAAAGAGGGTGTCCCAGGAGGAACTCTCCATTTCCGGGTGGCCTCTTCCACAGGGACCCTTCAGTTCTCAGGCCAAGAGGGTGTCCCAGGAGGAACTCTCCACTTCCCAGGTGGCCTCTTCCACAGGGACCATTCAGCCCTCAGGCCAAGAGGGTGTCCCAGGAGGAACTCTCCACTTTCAGGGTGGCCTCTTCCACAGGGACCCTTCAGCCCTCAGGCCAAAGAGGGTGTCCCAGGAGGAACTCTCCATTTCCGGGTGGCCTCTTCCACAGGGACCCTTCAGCCCTCAGGCCAAAGAGGGTGTCCCAGGAGGAACTCTCCACTTTCCGGGTGGCCTCTTCCACAGGGACCCTTCAGCCCTCAGGCCAAAGAGGGTGTCCCAGGAGGAACTCTCCATTTCCGGGTGGCCTCTTCCACAGGGACCCTTCAGCCCTCAGGCCAAGAGGGTGTCCCAGGAGGAACTCTCCACTTTCCAGGTGGCCTCTTCCACAGGGACCCTTCAGCCCTCAGGCCAAAGAGGGTGTCCCAGGAGGAACTCTCCACTTTCCGGGTGGCCTCTTCCACAGGGACCCTTCAGCCCTCAGGCCAAAGAGGGTGTCCCAGGAGGAACTCTCCACTTTCCGGGTGGCCTCTTCCACAGGGACCCTTCAGCCCTCAGGCCAAAGAGGGTGTCCCAGGAGGAACTCTCCACTTTCCAGGTGGCCTCTTCCACAGGGACCCTTCAGCCCTCAGGCCAAAGAGGGTGTCCCAGGAGGAACTCTCCATTTCCGGTGGCCTCTTCCACAGGGACCCTTCAGCCCTCAGGCCAAGAGGGTGTCCCAGGAGGAACTCTCCATTTCCGGGTGGCCTCTTCCACAGGGACCCTTCAGCCCTCAGGCCAAAGAGGGTGTCCCAGGAGGAACTCTCCACTTCCGGTGGCCTCTTCCACAGGGACCCTTCAGCCCTCAGGCCAAAGAGGGTGTCCCAGGAGGAACTCTCCACTTTCCGGGTGGCCTCTTCCACAGGGACCATTCGGCCCTCAGGCCAAAGAGGGTGTCCCAGGAGGAACTCTCCATTTCCGGGTGGCCTCTTCCACAGGGACCCTTCAGTTCTCAGGCCAAGAGGGTGTCCCAGGAGGAACTCTCCACTTTCCGGGTGGCCTCTTCCACAGGGACCGTTCAGCCCTCAGGCAAAGAGGGTGTCCCAGGAGGAACTCTCCACTTTCCGGGTGGCCTCTTCCACAGGGACCCTTCAGCCCTCAGGCCAAAGAGGGTGTCCCAGGAGGAACTCTCCATTTCCGGGTGGCCTCTTCCACAGGGACCCTTCAGCCCTCAGGCCAAGAGGGTGTCCCAGGAGGAACTCTCCACTTTCCAGGTGGCCTCTTCCACAGGGACCCTTCAGCCCTCAGGCCAAAGAGGGTGTCCCAGGAGGAACTCTCCACTTTCCAGGTGGCCTCTTCCACAGGGACCCTTCAGCCCTCAGGCCAAAGAGGGTGTCCCAGGAGGAACTCTCCACTCTCTGCGTGGCCTCTTCCACAGGGACCCTTTAGCCCTCAGGCCAAAGAGAGTGTCCTAGGCCAGGAGGGAAAGGCCCCACCCACACAGTTCACTCCCCAGGCACCAGGTGGCATTAGGGCTCAGAGGAGACTGGGCCCTGGCACGCGAGGGGCGCTCCCCCACAGGGCCCAGGGCATACTGAGCACTGGTGAGGGTGGGGCGCCACCCACGGGCCCCAGAGCAGGCCCACTGGGCACTGCTGGGCGAGGGGCGCTCACCCATAGGACCCAGAGGGGTCTGAGCCAGGGGCGCTCAGCCTCAGGACACAGAGGACACTGGGGACCATCGGGCGAGGGGCGCTCACCCGAGGGCCCCATAGCTCACTGGTCCCTGGCGCGCCTGGGGGGCTCGCCCCAGAGGCCCGGGCACACCAAGGACCCTCGGGCGAGGAGCGCTCACCCGCAGGCCCCTGAGGACAAGGAAGCCTGCTGGCGACCCCAAGCCCCCGAAAGACAGGAGGCTCAGCCAAAGAACCCCTAGGACACTGGGCACTGATGGGTGAGGGGCGCTCACCCGCAGGCTGCAGTGCAGAAGGAATGCTAAGGACCCAGTGGCCCTAACCTAGCAGGACCCTGGGGAAAGGGAACAGGGCTGTGACACTGGTGTGGGGGTGGGGGGCCTCCAAGCAGGAACCTGCAGCACCCAGGGCGCACTGAGCACTGCAGGGCGAGGGGCACTCACCAGCAGGGCCCAGAGTGTCCTGGGGACTGGAGGCTGCTGCCTGGGGCGCTCACCCACAGCCAGCAGGCCAGGCCCAGCCCTGTAGAAGGGAGGGGCGCTCACCCCTAGGAACTAGGGAAGCCTGGTCCCAGGAGGGCCAGGGTGGATCCCCTCCACACTCAGGGCTGCTGGGGCCCTGCTGGGTGAGGGGCGCTCACCCCCAGGACCCCAGCAGCCTGAGCGCTGGGGGCCGAGGGTGCTCCACCCCAGGAACCCTGGAGAATCTGCGCCCCTGGGAGAGGGGAGCTCACCCACAGGGCTCAGAATCCCGGGGGCACCATTTGCGGAGGGTCCCTCGGCCCCAAGTCTCACTTACCTGGGACAGGGTGGGACAGTGGTCCCCTTTCACGTGGCTCAGCAGGGTCATCCATGACGGTGGGGAGATGTCCTCTGCCAAATCTCCCCCCTACAACGTCCTGACCAGGTGGGCATTGCTCCAGATCAAAGGGTCAAACAGGGTCCTTCCCTGGGGCCCATCGAGCCCCCGGTGGCCCGTCCCAGGAGATCCTGACAAGCCTTGGAAATTGGCCCCCGCATCCAGGGGACCTGGGGACCTTGCGCTCATGCAAGGGAGCACAGCCCCATGTTCCAAAACGCCAGAAAATGCCATGTCAGGCTGGATGAATCCGGATCCTGGGTGCCCTTGCAGTTGACATCCCCTGACAGTGGTCTTGAGGTTGCAGGTTTTCTGCCCAAGCCTGCCTGCAGGGCCGCACCAAAGGCCAAGGGAGGTGTTTGCCAGGAGGAACTCTCCACTTGCCAGGTGGCCTCTTCCACAGGGACCCTTCAGCCCTCAGGCCAGGAGGGTGTCCCAGGAGGAACTCTCCACTCTCTGGGTGGCCTCTTCCACAGGGACCCTTCAGCCCTCAGGCCAAAGAGGGTGTCCCAGGAGGAACTCTCCAATTCCTGGTGGCCTCTTCCACAGGGACCCTTCAGACCTCAGGCCAAGAGGGTGTCCCAGGAGGAACTCTCCACTTTCCGGGTGGCCTCTTCCACAGGGACCCTTCAGCCCTCAGGCCAAAGAGGGTGTCCCAGGAGGAACTCTCCATTTCCGGGTGGCCTCTTCCACAGGGACCCTTCAGCCATCAGGCCAAGAGGGTGTCCGAGGAGGAACTCTCCACTTTCCGGGTGGCCTCTTCCACAGGGACCCTTCAGCCCTCAGGCCAAAGAGGGTGTCCCAGGAGGAACTCTCCACTCTCTGGGTGGCCTCTTCCACAGGGACCCTTCAGCCCTCAGGCCAAAGAGGGTGTCCCAGGAGGCACTCTCCATTTCCGGGTGGCCTCTTCCACAGGGACCCTTCCTATCTCAGGCCAAGATGGTGTCCCAGGAGGAACTCACCACTTTCCGGGTGGCCTCTTCCACAGGGACCCTTCAGCCCTCAGGCAAAAGACGGTGTCCCAGGAGGAACTCTCCACTTCCCAGGTGGCCTCTTCCACAGGGACCCTTCAGCACTCAGGCCAAAGAGGGTGTCCCAGGAGGAACTCTCCATTTCCGGGTGGCCTCTTCCACAGGGACCCTTCAGCCCTCAGGCCAAAGAGGGTGTCCCAGGAGGAACTCTCCACTTCCGGGTGGCCTCTTCCACAGGGACCCTTCAGCCCTCAGGCCAAAGAGGGTGTCCCAGGAGGAACTCTCCATTTCCGGGTGGCCTCTTCCACAGGGACCCTTCAGTCCTCAGGCCAAGAGGGTGTCCCAGGAGGAACTCTCCACTTCCCAGGTGGCCTCTTCCACAGGGACCATTCAGCCCTCAGGCCAAGAGGGTGTCCCAGGAGGAACTCTCCACTTTCCTGGTGGCCTCTTCCACAGGGACCCTTCAGCCATCAGGCCAAAGAGGGTGTCCCAGGAGGAACTCTCCATTTCCGGGTGGCCTCTTCCACAGGGACCCTTCAGTTCTCACGCAAAGAGGGTGTCCCAGGAGGAACTCTCCACTTCCCAGGTGGCCTCTTCCACAGGGACCCTTCAGTTCTCAGGCCAAGAGGGTGTCCCAGGAGGAACTCTCCACTTTCCGGGTGTCCTCTTCCACAGGGACACTTCAGCCCTCAGGCCAAAGAAGGTGTCCCAGGAGGAACTCTCCATTTCCGGGTGGCCACTTCCACAGGGACCCTTCAGTTCTCAGGCAAAGAGGGTGTCCCAGGAGGAACTCTCCATTGCCGGGTGGCCTCTTCCACAGGGACCCTTCAGTTCTCTGGCAAAGAGGGTGTCCCAGTAGGAACTCTACACTTCCCAGGTGGCCTCTTCCACAGGGACCATTCAGCCCTCAGGCCAAGAGGGTGTCCCAGGAGGAACTCTCCACTTTCAGGGTGGCCTCTTCCACAGGGACCCTTCAGTCCTCAGGCCAAAGAGGGTGTCCCAGGAGGAACTCTCCATTTCAGGGTGGCCTCTTCCACAGGGACCCTTCAGCCCTCAGGCCAAAGAGGGTTTCCCAGGAGGAACTCTCCACTCTCTGCGTGGCCTCTTCCACAGGGACCCTTCAGCCCTCAGGCCAAAGAGGGTGTCCCAGGAGGAACTCTCCATTTCCGGGTGGCCTCTTCCACAGGGACCCTTCAGCCCTCAGGCCAAGAGGGTGTCCCAGGAGGAACTCTCCACTTTCCAGGTGGCCTCTTCCACAGAGACCCTTCAGAACTCAGGCCAAAGAGAGTGTCCCAGGAGGAACTCTCCACTTTCCGGGTGTCCTCTTCCACAGGAACCCTTCAGCCCTCAGGCCAAAGAGGGTGTCCCAGGAGGAACTCTGCATTTCCGGGTGGCCTCTTCCACAGGGATCCTTCAGCCCTCAGGCCAAAGAGGGTGTCCCAGGAGGAACACTCCCATTTCCAGGTGGCCTCTTCCACAGGGACCCTTCATCCCTCAAGCCAAAGAGAGTGTCCCAGGAGGAACTCTGCATTTCCTGGTGGCCTCTTCCACAGGGACCCTTCAGCCCTCAGGCCAAAGAGGGTGTCCCAGGAGGAACTCTCCATTTCCGGGTGGCCTCTTACACAGGGACCCTTCAGCTCTCTTGCCAAGAGGGTGTCCCAGGAGGAACTCTCCACTTCCCAGGTGGCCTCTTCCACAGGGACCCTTCATCCCTCAGGCCAAAGAGGGTGTCCCAGGAGGAACTCTCCGTTTCCGGGTGGACTCTTCCACAGGGACCCTTCAGCCCTCACGCCAAAGAGGGTGTCCCAGGAGGAATTCTCCATTTCCGGGTGGCGTCTTCCACAAGGACCCTTCATCCCTCAGGCCAAGAGGGTGTCCCAGGAGGAACTCTCCACTTTCTGGGTGGCCTCTTCCACAGGGACCCTTCAGCCCTCAGGCAAAAGACAGTGTCCCAGGAGGAACTCTCCACTTCCTAGGTGGCCTCTTCCACAGGGACCCTTCAGCCCTCAGGCCAAAGAGGGTGTCCCAGGAGGAACTATCGATTTCCGGGTGGCCTCTTCCACAGGGACCCTTCAGCCCTCATGCCAAGAAGTGTCCCAGGAGAAACTCTCCCCTTTCCAGATGGCCTCTTCCACAGGGACTCTTCAGCCCTCAGGCCTAAGAGGGTGTCCCAGGAGGAACTCTCCACTTTCCAGGTGGCCTCTTCCACAGGGACCCTTGAGCCCTCAGGCCAAAGAGGGTGTCCCAGGAGGAACTCTCCACTCTCTGCGTGGCCTCTTCCACAGGGACCCTTTAGCCCTCAGGCCAAAGAGAGTGTCCTAGGCCAGGAGGGAAAGGCCCCACCCACACAGTTCATTCCCCAGGCACCAGGTGGCATTAGGGCTCAGAGGAGACTGGGCCCTGGCACGCGAGGGGCGCTCCCCCCAGGGCCCAGGGCATACTGAGCACTGGTGAGGGAGAGGCGCCTCCCCCAGGCCCCAGAGCAGGCCCACTGGGCACTGCTGGGCGAGGGGCGCTCACCCATAGGACCCAGAGGGGTCTGAGCCAGGGGCGCTCAGCCTCAGGACACAGAGGACACTGGGGACCATCGGGCGAGGGGCGCTCACCCGAGGGCCCCATAGCTCACTGGTCCCTGGCGCGCCTGGGGGGCTCGCCCCAGAGGCCCGGGCACACCAAGGACCCTTGGGCGAGGAGCGCTCACCCGCAGGCCCCTGAGGACAAGGAAGCCTGCTGGCGACCCCCAAGCCCCCGCAAGACAGGAGGCTCAGCCAAAGAACCCCGAGGACACTGGGCACTGATGGGTGAGGGGCGCTCACCCGCAGGCTGCAGTGCAGAAGGAATGCTAAGGACCCAGTGGCCCTAACCTAGCAGGACCCTGGGGAAAGGGAACAGGGCTGTGACACTGGTGTGGGGGTGGGGGGCCTCCAAGCAGGAACCTGCAGCACCCAGGGCGCACTGAGCACTGCAGGGCGAGGGGCACTCACCAGCAGGACCCAGAGTGTCCTGGGGACTGGAGGCTGCTGCCTGGGGCGCTCACCCACAGCCAGCAGGCCAGGCCCAGCCCTGTAGAAGGGAGGGGCGCTCACCCCTAGGAACTAGGGAAGCCTGGTCCCAGGAGGGCCAGGGTGGATCCCCTCCACACTCAGGGCTGCTGGGGCCCTGCTGGGTGAAGGGCGCTCACCCCCAGGACCCCAGCAGCCTGAGCGCTGGGGGCCGAGGTTGCTCCACCCCAGGAACCCTGGAGAATCTGCGCCCCTGGGAGAGGGGAGCTCACCCACAGGGCTCAGAATCCTGGGGGCACCATTTGCGGAGGGTCCCTCGGCCCCAAGTCTCACTTACCTGGGACAGGGTGGGACAGTGGTCCCCTTTCACGTGGCTCAGCAGGGTCATCCATGACGGTGGGGAGATGTCCTCTGCCAAATCTCCCCCCTACAACGTCCTGAACAGGTGGGCATTGCTCCAGATCAAAGGGTCAAACAGGGTCCTTCCCTGGGGCCCATCGAGCCCCCGGTGGCCCGTCCCAGGAGATCCTGACAAGCCTTGGAAATTGGCCCCCGCATCCAGGGGACCTGGGGACCTTGCGCTCATGCAAGGGAGCACAGCCCCATGTTCCAAAACGCCAGAAAATGCCATGTCAGGCTGGATGAATCCGGATCCTGGGTGCCCTTGCAGTTGACTTCCCCTGACAGTGGTCTTGAGGTTGCAGGTTTTCTCCCCAAGCCTGCCTGCAGGGCCGCACCAAAGGCCAAGGGAGGTGTTTGCCAGGAGGAACTCTCCACTTGCCAGGTGGCCTCTTCCACAGGGACCCTTCAGCCCTCAGGCCAGGAGGGTGTCCCAGGAGGAACTCTCCACTCTCTGGGTGGCCTCTTCCACAGGGACCCTTCAGCCCTCAGGCCAAAGACGGTGTCCCAGGAGGAACTCTCCAATTCCTGGTGGCCTCTTCCACAGGGACCCTTCAGACCTCAGGCCAAGAGGGTGTCCCAGGAGGAACTCTCCACTTTCCGGGTGGCCTATTCCACAGGGACCCTTCAGCCCTCAGGCCAAAGAGGGTGTCCCAGGAGGAACTCTCCATTTCCGGGTGGCCTCTTCCACAGGGACCCTTCAGCCATCAGGCCAAGAGGGTGTCCGAGGAGGAACTCTCCACTTTCCGGGTGGCCTCTTCCACAGGGACCCTTCAGCCCTCAGGCCAAAGAGGGTGTCCCAGGAGGAACTCTCCACTCTCTGGGTGGCCTCTTCCACAGGGACCCTTCAGCCCTCAGGCCAAAGAGGGTGTCCCAGGAGGCACTCTCCATTTCCGGGTGGCCTCTTCCACAGGGACCCTTCCTATCTCAGGCCAAGATGGTGTCCCAGGAGGAACTCACACTTTCGGGTAGCCTCTTCCACAGGGACCCTTCAGCCCTCAGGCAAAAGACGGTGTCCCAGGAGGAACTCTCCACTTCCCAGGTGGCCTCTTCCACAGGGACCCTTCAGCACTCAGGCCAAAGAGGGTGTCCCAGGAGGAACTCTCCATTTCAGGGTGGCCTCTTCCACAGGGACCCTTCAGCCCTCAGGCCAAAGAGGGTGTCCCAGGAGGAACTCTCCACTCTCTGGGTGGCCTCTTCCACAGGGACCCTTCAGCCCTCAGACCAAAGAGGTTGTCCCAGGAGGAACTCTCCATTTCCGGGTGGCCTCTTCCACAGGGACCCTTCAGTTCTCAGGCCAAGAGGGTGTCCCAGGAGGAACTCTCCACTTCCCAGGTGGCCTCTTCCACAGGGACCATTCAGCCCTCAGGCCAAGAGGGTGTCTCAGGAGGAACTCTCCACTTTCCTGGTGTCCTCTTCCAAAGGGACCCTTCAGCCATCAGGCCAAAGAGGGTGTCCCAGGAGGAACTCTCCATTTCCGGGTGGCCTCTTCCACAGGGACCCTTCAGTTCTCACGCAAAGAGGGTGTCCCAGGAGGAACTCTCCATTTCCGGGTGGCCTCTTCCACAGGGACCTTTCAGTTCTCAGGCAAAGAGGGTGTCCCAGGAGGAACTCTACACTTCCCAGGTGGCCTCTTCCACAGGGACCATTCAGCCCTCAGGCCAAGAGGGTGTCCCAGGAGGAATTCTCCACTTTCAGGGTGGCCTCTTCCACAGGGACCCTTCAGTTCTCATGCCAAAGAGGGTGTCCCAGGAGGAACTCTCCATTTCAGGGTGGCCTCTTCCACAGGGACCCTTCAGTCCTCAGGCCAAAGAGGGTGTCCCAGGAGGAACTCTCCACTCTCTGGGTGGCCTCTTCCAAAGGGACCCTTCAGCCCTCAGACCAAAGAGGGTGTCCCAGGAGGAACTCTCCATTTCCGGGTGGCCTCTTCCACAGGGACCCTTCAGTTCTCAGGCCAAAGAGGGTGTCCCAGGAGGAACTCTCCACTTCCCAGGTGGCCTCTTCCACAGGGACCATTCAGCCCTCAGGCCAAGAGGGTGTCCCAGGAGGAACTCTCCACTTTCAGGGTGGCCTCTTCCACAGGGACCCTTCAGCACTCAGGCCAAACAGGGTATCCCAGGAGGAACTCTCCATTTCCGGGTGGCCTCTTCCACAGGGACCCTTCAGCCCTCAGTCCAAGAGGGTGTCCCAGGAGGAACTCTCCCCTTTCCAGGTGGCCTCTTCCACAGGGACCCTTCAGTTCTCAGGCCAAAGAGGGTGTCCCAGGAGGAACTCTCCACTTCCCAGGTGGCCTATTCCACAGGGACCCTTCAGCCCTCAGGCCAAAGAGGGTGTCCCAGGAGGAACTCTCCATTTCCGGGTGGCCTCATCCACAGGGACCCTTCAGCCATCAGGCCAAGAGGGTGTCCGAGGAGGAACTCTCCACTTTCCGGGTGGCCTCTTCCACAGGGACCCTTCAGCCCTCAGGCCAAAGAGGGTGTCCCAGGAGGAACTCTCCACTCTCTGGGTGGCCTCTTCCACAGGGACCCTTCAGCCCTCAGGCCAAAGAGGGTGTCCCAGGAGGCACTCTCCATTTCCGTGTGGCCTCTTCCACAGGGACCCTTCCTATCTCAGGCCAAGATGGTGTCCCAGGAGGAACTCACCACTTTCCGGGTGGCCTCTTCCACAGGGACCCTTCAGCCCTCAGGGAAAAGACGGTGTCCCAGGAGGAACTATCCACTTCCCAGGTGGCCTCTTCCACAGGGACCCTTCAGAACTCAGGCCAAAGAGGGTATCCCAGGAGGAACTCTCCATTTCCGGGTGGCCTCTTCCACAGGGACCCTTCAGCCCTCAGTCCAAGAGGGTGTCCCAGGAGGAACTCTCCCCTTTCCAGGTGGCCTCTTCCACAGGGACCCTTCAGCCCTCAGGCCAAAGAGGGTGTCCCAGGAGGAACTCCCCACTTTCCGGGTGGCCTCTTCCACAGGGACACTTCAGCCCTCAGGCCAAAGAGGGTGTCCCAGGATGAAATCTCCACTCCCTGCGTGGCCTCTTCCACAGGGACCCTTTAGCCCTCAGGCCAAAGAGGGTGTCCCAGGCCAGGAGGGAAAGGCCCCACCCACACAGTTCACTCCCCAGGCACCAGGTGGCATTAGGGCTCAGAGGAGACTGGGCCCTGGCACGCGAGGGGCGCTCCCCCACAGGGCCCAGGGCATACTGTGCACTGGCGAGGGAGGGGCGCCACCCACGGGCCCCAGAGCAGGCCCACTGGGCACTGCTGCGCGAGGGGCGCTCACCCATAGGACCCAGAGGGATCTGAGCCAGGGGTGCTCAGCCTCAGGACACAGAGGACACTGGGGACCATCGGGCGAGGGGCGCTCACCCGAGGGCCCCAGAGCTCACTGGTCCCTGGCGCGCCTGGGGGGCTCGCCCCAGAGGCCCGGGCACACCAAGGACCCTCGAGAGAGGAGCGCTTACCCGCAGGCCCCTGAGGACCAGGAAGCCTCCTGGGGGCCCCCCAAGCCCCCGCAAGACACGCGGCTCAGCCAAAGGACCCCGAGGACACTGGGCACTGAGGGGTCAGGGGGGCTCACCCGCAGGCTGCAGTGCAGAAGGAATGCTAAGGACCCAGGGGCCCTCCCCTAGCAGGACCCTGGGGAAAGGGAACAGGGCTGTGACACTGGTGTGGGGGTGGGGGGCCGCCAAGCAGGAACCTGCAGCACCCAGGGCGCACTGAGCACTGCAGGGTGAGGGGCACTCACCAGCAGGGCACAGAGAGTCCTGGGGACTGGAGGCTGCTGCCTGGGGCGCTCACCCACAGCCAGCAGGCCAGGCCCAGCCCTGTAGAAGGGAGGGGTGCTCACCCCTATGAACTACGGAAGCCTGGTCCCAGGAGGGCCAGGGTGGATCCCTTCCACACTCAGGGCTGCTGGGGCCCTGCTGGGTGAGGGGCGCTCACCCCCAGGACCCCAGCAGCCTGAGCGCTGGGGGCCGAGGGTGCTCCACCCCAAGGAACCCTGGAGAATCTGCGCCCGTGGGAGAGGGGACCTCACCCACAGGGCTCAGAATCCCGGGAGCACCATTTGCGGAGGGTCCCTCGGCCCACAGTCTCACTTACCTGGGACAGGGTGGGACAGTGGTCCCCTTTCACGTGGCTCAGCAGGGTCCTCCATGACGGTGGGGAGATGTACTCTGCCAAATCTCCCTCCTCCACCGTCCTGCCCAGGTGGGCATTGCTCCAGATCAAAGGGTTAAACAGGGTCCTTCCCTGGGGCCCATCGAGCCCCCGGTGGCCCGTCCCAGGAGATGCTGACAAGCCTTGGAAATTGGCCCCCGCATCCAGGGGACCTGGGGACCTTGCGCTCATGCAAGGGAGCACAGCCCCATGTTCCAAAACGCCAGAAAATGCCATGTCAGGCTGGATGAATCCGGATCCTGGGTGCCCTTGCAGTTGACTTCCCCTGACAGTGGTCTTGAGGTTGCAGGTTTTCTCCCCAAGCCTGCCTGCAGGGCCGCACCAAAGGCCAAGGGAGGTGTTTGCCAGGAGGAACTCTCCACTTGCCAGGTGGCCTCTTCCACAGGGACCCTTCAGCCCTCAAGCCAGGAGGGTGTCCCAGGAGGAACTCTCCACTTTCCGGGTGGCCTCTCCCACAGGGACCCTTCAGTTCTCAGGCCAAGACGGTGTCCCAGGAGGAACTCTCCACTACCCAGGTGGCCTCTTCCACAGGGACCCTTCAGCCCTCAGGCCAAGAGGGTTTCCCAGGAGGAACTCTCCACTTTCAGGGTGTCCTCTTCCACAGGGACCCTTCAGCCCTCAGTACAAAGAGGGTGTACCAGGAGGAACTCTCCATTTCCGGGTGGCCTCTTCCACAGGGAACCTTCAGCCCTCAGGCCACAGAGGGTGTCCCAGGAGGAACTCTCCATTTCCGTGTGGCCTCTTCCACAGGGACCCTTCAGAACTCAGGCCAAGAGGGTGTCCGAGGAGGAACTCTCCACTCTCTGGGTTGCCTCTTCCACAGGGACCCTTCAGCCATCAGGCCAAAGAGGGTGTCCCAGGAGGAACTCTCCACTCTCTGGGTGGCCTCTTCCACAGGGACCCTTCAGCCCTCAGACCAAAGAGGGTGTCCCAGGAGGAACTCTCCATTTCAGGGTGGCCTCTTCCACAGTGACCCTTCAGTTCTCAGGCCAAGAGGGTGTCCCAGGAGGAACTCTCCACTTCCCAGGTGGCCTCTTCCACAGGGACCATTCAGCCCTCAGGCCAAGAGGGTGTCCCAGGAGGAACTCTCCACTTTCTGGGTGGCCTCTTCCACAGGGACCCTTCAGCCCTCAGGCCAAAGAGGGTGGCCCAGGAGGAACTCTCCACTTTCCGGGTGGCCTCTTCCACAGGGACCCTTCAGCCCTCAGGCCAAAGAGGGTGTCCCAGGAGGAACTCTCCCCTTTCCAGGTGGCCTCTTCCACAGAGACCCTTCAGCCCTCAGGCCAAAGAGGGTGTCCCAGGAGGAACTCTCCACTTTCCAGGTGGCCTCTTCCACAGGGACCCTTGAGCCCTCAGGCAAAGAGGGTGTCCCAGGAGGAACTCTCCACTCTCTGCATGGCCTCTTCCACAGGGACCCTTTAGCCCTCAGGCCAAAGAGAGTGTCCCAGGCCAGGAGGGAAAGGCCCCACCCACACAGTTCACTCCCCAGGCACCAGGTGGCATTAGGGCTCAGAGGAGACTTGGCCCTGGCACGCGAGGGGCGCTCCCCCACAGGGCCCAGGGCATACTGAGCACTGGTGAGGGAGGGTCGCCTCCCACGGGCCCCAGAGCAGGCCCACTGGGCACTGCTGGGCGAGGGGCGCTCACCCATAGGACCCAGAGGGGTCTGAGCCAGGGGCGCTCAGCCTCAGGACACAGAGGACACTGGAGACCATCGGGCGAGGGGCGCTCACCCGAGGGCCCCATAGCTCACTGGTCCCTGGCGCGCCTG
The DNA here is from genome assembly GCF_021218885.2 of Marmota monax. NCBI lineage: Eukaryota > Metazoa > Chordata > Mammalia > Rodentia > Sciuridae > Marmota > Marmota monax. The sequence continues at coordinate 13,308 of NW_026692884.1, read as the reverse complement.
GGGGGCTCGCCCCAGAGGCCCGGGCACACCAAGGACACTCGGGCGAGGAGCGCTCACCCGCAGGCCCCTGAGGACAAGGAAGCCTGCTGGGCGACCTCCAAGCCCCCGCAATACAGGAGGCTCAGCCAAAGAACCCCGAGGATACTGGGCACTGATGGGTGAGCGGCGCTCACCCGCAGGCCGCAGTGCAGAAGGAATGCTAAGGACCCAGTGGCCCTACCCTAGCAGGACCCTCGGGAAAGGGAACAGGGCTGTGACACTGGTGTGGGGGTCGGGGGCCTCCAAGCAGGAACCTGCAGCACCCAGGGCGCACTGAGCACTGCAGGGCGAGGGGCACTCACCAGCAGGGCCCAGAGTGTCCTGGGGACTGGAGGCTGCTGCCTGGGGCGCTCTCCCACAGCCAGCAGGCCAGGCCCAGCCCTGTAGAAGGGAGGGGCGCTCACCCCTAGGAACTAGGGAAGCCTGGTCCCAGGAGGGCCAGGGTGGATCCCCTCCACATTCAGGGCTGCTGGGGCCCTGCTGGGTGAGGGGCGCTCACCCCCAGGACCCCAGCAGCCTGAGCGCTGGGGGCCAAGGGTGCTCCACCCCAGGAACCCTGGAGAATCTGCGCCCCTGGGAGAGGGGAGCTCACCCACAGGGCTCAGAATCCCGGGGGCACCATTTGCGGAGGGTCCCTCGGCCCACAGTCTCACTTACCTGGGACAGGGTGGGACAGTGGTCCCCTTTCACGTGGCTCAGCAGGGTCCTCCATGACGGTGGGGAGATGTCCTCTGCCAAATCTCCCCCCTCCACCGTCCTGCCCAGGTGGGCATTGCTCCAGATCAAAGGGTCAAACAGGGTCCTTCCCTGGGGCCTATCGAGCCCCCGGTGGCCCGTCCCAGGAGATCCTGACAAGCCTTGGAAATTGGCCCCCGCATCCAGGGGACCTGGGGACCTTGCGCTCATGCAAGGGAGCACAGCCCCATGTTCCAAAACGCCAGAAAATGCCATGTCAGGCTGGATGAATCCGGATCCTGGGTACCCTTGCAGTTGACATCCCCTGACAGTGGTCTTGAGGTTGCAGGTTTTCTGCCCAAGCCTGCATGAAGGGCCGCACCAAAGGCCAAGGGAGGTGTTTGCCAGGAGGAACTCTCCACTTGACAGGTGGCCTCTTCCACAGGGACCCTTCAGCCCTCAGGCCAGGAGGGTGTCCCAGGAGGAACTCTCCAATCTCTGGGTGGCCTCTTCCACAGGGACCCTTCAGCCCTCAGGCCAAAGAGGGTGTCCCAGGAGGAACTCTCCACTTCCCAGGTGGCCTCTTCCACAGGGACCCTTCAGACCTCAGGCCAAGAGGGTGTCCCAGGAGGAACTCTCCACTTTCCGGGTGGCCTATTCCACAGGGACCCTTCAGCCCTCAGGCCAAAGAGGGTGTCCCAGGAGGAACTCTCCATTTCCGGGTGGCCTCTTCCACAGGGACCCTTCAGCCATCAGGCCAAGAGGGTGTCCGAGGAGGAACTCTCCACTTTCCGGGTGGCCTCTTCCACAGGGACCCTTCAGCCCTCAGGCCAAAGAGGGTGTCCCAGGAGGAACTCTCCACTCTCTGGGTGGCCTCTTCCACAGGGACCCTTCAGCCCTCAGGCCAAAGAGGGTGTCCCAGGAGGCACTCTCCATTTCCGTGTGGCCTCTTCCACAGGGACCCTTCCTATCTCAGGCCAAGATGGTGTCCCAGGAGGAACTCACCACTTTCCGGGTGGCCTCTTCCACAGGGACCCTTCAGCCCTCAGGGAAAAGACGGTGTCCCAGGAGGAACTATCCACTTCCCAGGTGGCCTCTTCCACAGGGACCCTTCAGAACTCAGGCCAAAGAGGGTATCCCAGGAGGAACTCTCCATTTCCGGGTGGCCTCTTCCACAGGGACCCTTCAGCCCTCAGTCCAAGAGGGTGTCCCAGGAGGAACTCTCCCCTTTCCAGGTGGCCTCTTCCACAGGGACCCTTCAGCCCTCAGGCCAAAGAGGGTGTCCCAGGAGGAACTCCCCACTTTCCGGGTGGCCTCTTCCACAGGGACACTTCAGCCCTCAGGCCAAAGAGGGTGTCCCAGGATGAAATCTCCACTCCCTGCGTGGCCTCTTCCACAGGGACCCTTTAGCCCTCAGGCCAAAGAGGGTGTCCCAGGCCAGGAGGGAAAGGCCCCACCCACACAGTTCACTCCCCAGGCACCAGGTGGCATTAGGGCTCAGAGGAGACTGGGCCCTGGCACGCGAGGGGCGCTCCCCCACAGGGCCCAGGGCATACTGTGCACTGGCGAGGGAGGGGCGCCACCCACGGGCCCCAGAGCAGGCCCACTGGGCACTGCTGCGCGAGGGGCGCTCACCCATAGGACCCAGAGGGGTCTGAGCCAGGGGTGCTCAGCCTCAGGACACAGAGGACACTGGGGACCATCGGGCGAGGGGCGCTCACCCGAGGGCCCCAGAGCTCACTGGTCCCTGGCGCGCCTGGGGGGCTCGCCCCAGAGGCCCGGGCACACCAAGGACCCTCGAGAGAGGAGCGCATACCCGCAGGCCCCTGAGGACCAGGAAGCCTCCTGGGGGCCCCCCAAGCCCCCGCAAGACACGCGGCTCAGCCAAAGGACCCCGAGGACACTGGGCACTGAGGGGTCAGGGGGGCTCACCCGCAGGCTGCAGTGCAGAAGGAATGCTAAGGACCCAGGGGCCCTCCCCTAGCAGGACCCTGGGGAAAGGGAACAGGGCTGTGACACTGGTGTGGGGGTGGGGGGCCGCCAAGCAGGAACCTGCAGCACCCAGGGCGCACTGAGCACTGCAGGGTGAGGGGCACTCACCAGCAGGGCACAGAGAGTCCTGGGGACTGGAGGCTGCTGCCTGGGGCGCTCACCCACAGCCAGCAGGCCAGGCCCAGCCCTGTAGAAGGGAGGGGTGCTCACCCCTATGAACTACGGAAGCCTGGTCCCAGGAGGGCCAGGGTGGATCCCTTCCACACTCAGGGCTGCTGGGGCCCTGCTGGGTGAGGGGCGCTCACCCCCAGGACCCCAGCAGCCTGAGCGCTGGGGGCCGAGGGTGCTCCACCCCAAGGAACCCTGGAGAATCTGCGCCCGTGGGAGAGGGGACCTCACCCACAGGGCTCAGAATCCCGGGAGCACCATTTGCGGAGGGTCCCTCGGCCCACAGTCTCACTTACCTGGGACAGGGTGGGACAGTGGTCCCCTTTCACGTGGCTCAGCAGGGTCCTCCATGACGGTGGGGAGATGTACTCTGCCAAATCTCCCTCCTCCACCGTCCTGCCCAGGTGGGCATTGCTCCAGATCAAAGGGTTAAACAGGGTCCTTCCCTGGGGCCCATCGAGCCCCCGGTGGCCCGTCCCAGGAGATGCTGACAAGCCTTGGAAATTGGCCCCCGCATCCAGGGGACCTGGGGACCTTGCGCTCATGCAAGGGAGCACAGCCCCATGTTCCAAAACGCCAGAAAATGCCATGTCAGGCTGGATGAATCCGGATCCTGGGTGCCCTTGCAGTTGACTTCCCCTGACAGTGGTCTTGAGGTTGCAGGTTTTCTCCCCAAGCCTGCCTGCAGGGCCGCACCAAAGGCCAAGGGAGGTGTTTGCCAGGAGGAACTCTCCACTTGCCAGGTGGCCTCTTCCACAGGGACCCTTCAGTCCTCAAGCCAGGAGGGTGTCCCAGGAGGAACTCTCCACTTTCCGGGTGGCCTCTCCCACAGGGACCCTTCAGTTCTCAGGCCAAGGCGGTGTCCCAGGAGGAACTCTCCACTACCCAGGTGGCCTCTTCCACAGGGACCCTTCAGCCCTCAGGCCAAGAGGGTTTCCCAGGAGGAACTCTCCACTTTCAGGGTGTCCTCTTCCACAGGGACCCTTCAGCCCTCAGTCCAAAGAGGGTGTACCAGGAGGAACTCTCCATTTCCGGGTGGCCTCTTCCACAGGGAACCTTCAGCCCTCAGGCCACAGAGGGTGTCCCAGGAGGAACTCTCCATTTCCGTGTGGCCTCTTCCACAGGGACCCTTCAGAACTCAGGCCAAGAGGGTGTCCGAGGAGGAACTCTCCACTCTCTGGGTTGCCTCTTCCACAGGGACCCTTCAGCCATCAGGCCAAAGAGGGTGTCCCAGGAGGAACTCTCCACTCTCTGGGTGGCCTCTTCCACAGGGACCCTTCAGCCCTCAGACCAAAGAGGGTGTCCCAGGAGGAACTCTCCATTTCAGGGTGGCCTCTTCCACAGGGACCCTTCAGTTCTCAGGCCAAGAGGGTGTCCCAGGAGGAACTCTCCACTTCCCAGGTGGCCTCTTCCACAGGGACCATTCAGCCCTCAGGCCAAGAGGGTGTCCCAGGAGGAACTCTCCAGTTTCAGGGTGGCCTCTTCCACAGGGACCCTTCAGTCCTCAGGCCAAAGAGGGTGTCCCAGGAGGAACTCTCCATTTCCGGGTGGCCTCTTCCACAGGGACCCTTCAGCCCTCAGGCCAAAGAGGGTGTCCCAGGAGGAACTCTCCATTTCGGGGTGGCATCTTCCACAGGGAACCTTCAGTCCTCAGGCCAAGAGGGTGTCCCAGGAGGAACTCTCCACTTTCCGGGTGGCCTCTTCCACAGGGACCCTTCAGTTCTCAGGCCAAAGAGGGTGTCCCAGGAGGAACTCTCCACTTTCATGGTGGCCTCTTCCACAGGGACCCTTCAGCCCTCAGACAAAAGAGGGTGTCCCAGGAGGAACTCTCCATTTCCGGGTGGCCTCTTCCACATGGACCCTTCAGTTCTCAGGCCAAAGAGGGTGTCCCAGGAGGAACTATCCACTTTCTGGGTGGCGTCTTCCACAGGGACCCTTCCTTTCTCAGGCCAAGAGGGTGTCCGAGGAGGAACTCTCACCTTTCCGGGTGGCCTCTTCCACTGGGACCCTTCAGCCCTCAGGCAAAAGACGGTGTCCCAGGAGGAACTCTCCACTTCCCAGGTGGCCTCTTCCACAGGGACCCTTCAGCCCTCAGGCCAAAGAGGGTGTCCCAGGAGGAACTCTCCATTTCCGGGTGGCCTCTTCCACAGGGACAATTCAGCCCTCAGGGCAAGAGGGTGTCCCAGGCCAGGAGGGAAAGGCCCCACCCACACAGTTCACTCCCGGGCACCAGGTGGCATTACAGCTCAGAAGATACTGGGCCCTGGCAGGCGAGGGCACTCCCCCACAGGGCCCAGCGCATACTGAACACTGGCGAGGGAGGGGCGCCACCCATGGTCCCCAGAGGAGACCCACTGGGCACTGCTCGGCCAAAGGCGCTCACCCATAGGACCCAGAGTGGTCTGAGCCAGGGGCGCTCAGCCTCAGGACACAGAGGACACTGGGGACCTTCTGGCGAGGAGCGCTCACCCTCAGGCCCCTGAGGACAAGGAAGCCTGCTGGGCGACCCCCAAGCCCCCGCAAGACAGGAGGCTCAGCCAAAGAACCCCGAGGACACTGGGCACTGATGGGTGAGGGGCGCTCACCCGCAGGCCGCAGTGCAGAAGGAATGCTAAGGACCCAGTGGCCCTACCCTAGCAGGACCCTCGGGAAAGGGAAAAGGGCTGTGACACTGGTGTGGTGGTGGGGGGCCTCCAAGCAGGAACCTGCAGCACCCAGGGCGCACTGAGCACTGCAGGGCGAGGGGCACTCACTAGCAGGGCCCAGAGTGTCCTGGGGACTGGAGGCTGCTGCCTGGGGCGCTCACCCACAGCCAGCAGGCCAGGCCCAGCCCTGTAGAAGGGAGGGGCGCTCACCCCTAGGAACTAGGGAAGCCTGGTCCCAGGAGGGCCAGGGTGGCTCCCCTCCACACTCAGGGCTGCTGGGGCCCTGCTGGGTGAGGGGCGCTCACCCCAAGGACCCCAGCAGCCTGAGCGCTGGGGGCCGAGGGTGCTCCACCCCAGGAACCCTGGAGAATCTGCGCCCCTGAGAGAGGGGAGCTCACCCACAGGGCTCAGAATCCCGGGGGCACCATTTGCGGAGGGTCCCTCGGCCCACAGTCTCACTTACCTGGGACAGGGTGGGACAGTGGTCCCCTTTCACGTGGCTCAGCGGGGTCCTCCATGACGGTGGGGAGATGTCCTCTGCCAAATCTCCCTCCTCCACCGTCCTGCCCAGGTGGGCATTGCTCCAGATCAAAGGGTCAAACAGGGTCCTTCCCTGGGGCCCATCGAGCCCCCGGTGGCCCGTCCCAGGAGATCCTGACAAGCCTTGGAATTTCGCCCCCCCATCCAGGGGACCAGGGGTCCTTGCGCTCATGCAAGGGAGCACAGCCCAATGTTCCAAAACGCCAGAAAATGCCATGTCAGGCTGGAAGCATCCGGGTCCTGGGTGCCCTTGCAGTTGACATCTCCTGACAGTGGTCTTGAGGTTGCAGGTTTTCTGCACAAGCCTGCCTGCAGGGCCGCACCAAAGGCCAAGGGAGGTGTTTGCCAGGAGGAACTCTCCACTTGCCAGGTGGCCTCTTCCACAGGGACCCTTCAGCCCTCAGGCCAGCAGGGTGTCCCAGGAGGAACTCTACACTTTCCGGGTGGCTTGTTCCACAGGGACCCTTGAGCCCTCAGGCCAAAGAGGGTGTCCCAGGAGGAACTCTCCACTTTCCTGGTGGCCTCTTCCACAGGGAACCTTCAGCCCTCAGGCCAAAGAGGGTGTCCCAGGAGGAACTCTCCATTTCCGGGTGGCCTCTTCCACAGGGACCCTTCGGCCCTCAGGCCAAAGAGGGTGTCCCAGGAGGAACTCTCTACTTTCCGGGTGGCCTCTTCCACAGGGACACTTCAGCCCTCAGGCAAAAGAGGGTGTCCCAGGAGGAACTCTCGTTTTCCGGGTGGCCTCTTCCACAGGGACCCTTCAGCCCTCAGGCCAAGAGGGTGTCCCAGGAGGAACTCTCCCCTTTACAGGTGGCCTCTTCCACAGGGACCCTTCAGCCCTCAGGCCAAAGAGGGTGTCCCAGAAGGAACTCTCCACTTTCCGGGTGGCCTGTTCCACAGGGACCCTTGAGCCCTCAGGCCAAAGAGGGTGTCCCAGGAGGAACTCTCCACTTTCCGGGTGGCCTCTTCCACAGGGACCCTTCAGCCCTCAGTCCAAAGAGGTTGTCCCAGGAGGAACTCTCCATTTGCGGGTGGCCTCTTCCACAGGGACCCTTCAGCCCTCAGACAAAAGAGGGTGTCCCAGTCCAGGAGGGAAAGGCCCCACCCACACAGTTCACTCCCCAGGCACCAGATGGCATTACAGCTAAGAGGATACTGGGCCCTGGCAGGCGAGGGCACTCCCCCACAGGGCCCAGGGCATACTGAGCACTGGCGAGAGAGGGGCGCGACCCACGGGCCCCAGAGTAGACCCACTGGGCACTGCTGGGCGAGGGGCGCTCACCCATAGGACCCAGAGCGGTATGAGCCAGGGGCCCTTAGCCTCAGGACACAGAGGACACTGGGGACCATCGGGCGAGGGGCGTTCACCCGAGGGCCCCAGAACTCACTGGTCCCTGGTGCGCCTGGTGGGCTCGCCCCAGAGGCCCGGGCACACCAAGGACCCTCGGGCGAGGAGCGCTCACCCGCAGGCCCCTGAGGACAAGGAAGCCTGCTGGGAGCCCCACAAGCCCCCGCAAGACAGGCAGGTCAGCCAAAGAACCCTGCGGACACTGGGCACAGATGGGTGAGGGGCGCTCACCCGCAGGCCCCAGTGCAGAAGGAATGCTAAGGACCCAGGGGCCCTCCCCTAGCAGGACCCTGGGGAAAGGGAACAGGGCTGTGGTGTGAGGGTGGGGGAATGCCAAGCAGGAACCTGCAGCACCCAGGGCGCACTGAGCACTGCAGGGCGAGGGGCACTCACCAGCACGGCCCAGAGCGTCCTGGGGACTGGAGGCTGCTGCCTTGGCCGCTCACCCACAGCCAACAGGCCAGACCCAGCCCTGCCGAAGGGAGGGGCGCTCACCCCTAGTAACTAGGGAAGCCTGGTCCCAGGAGGGCCAGGGTGGATCCCCTCCACACTCAGGGCCTCAGGGGCCCTGATGGGTGAGGGGCGCTCACCCCCAGGACCATAGCAGCCTGAGCGCTGGGGGCCGAGGGTGCTCCACCCACAGGAACCCTGGAGAATGAGCGCCCCTGGGAGAGGGGCGCTCACCCACAGGGCTCAGAATCCTGGGGGCACCTTTTGCGGAGGGTCCCTTGGCCCCAAGTCTCACTTACCTGGGCCAGGGTGGGACAGTGGTCCCCTTTCACGGGGCTCAGCAGGGTCCTCCATGACGGTGGGGAGATGTCCTCTGCCAAATCTCCCTCCTCCACCGTCCTGCCCAGGTGGGCATTGCTCCAGATCCAATGGTACCACAGGGTTCTTCCCTGGGGCCCATGAGCCCACAGTGGCGCATCCCAGGAGATCCTGACAAGCCTTGGAAATTGGCCCCCGCATCCAGGGTCCTGGGCACCTTGCGCTCATGCAAGGGAGTACAGCCCCATGGTCCAAAAGGACAGAAAATGCCATGTCAGGATGGATGCATCCGGGTCGTGGGTGCCGTTGCAGTTGACATCCCCTGACAGTGGTCTTGAGGTGGCAGGTTTTCTGCCCAAGCCTGCATGAAGGGCCGCACCAAAGGCCAAGGGAGGTGTTTGCCAGGAGGAACTCTCCACTTGCCAGGTGGCCTCTTCCACAGGGACGCTTCAGCCCTCAAGCCAGGAGGGTGTCCCAGGAGGAACTCTCGACTTTCCGGGTGGCCTCTTCCACAGGGACTCTTCAGTTCTCAGGCCAAGAGGGTGTCCCAGGAGGAACGCTCCACTTCCCACGTGGCCTCTTCCACAGGGACCCTTCAGCCCTCAGGCCAAGAGGGTGTCCCAGGAGGAACTCTCCACTTTCCGGGTGGCCTCTTCCATAGGGACCCTTCAGCCCTCAGGCCAAAGAGGTTGTCCCAGGAGGAACTCTCCATTTCCGGGTGGCCTCTTACACAGGGACCCTTCAGCCCTCAGGCCAAGAAGGTGTCCCAGGAGGAACTCTCCACTTTCCTGGTGGACTCGTCCACAGGGACCCTTTAGCCCTCAGGCCAAAGAGGGTGTCCCAGGAGGAACTCTCCACTTCCCGGGTGTCCTCTTCCACAGGGACTCTTCAGTCCTCTGGCCAAAGAGGGTGTCCCAGGAGGAACTCTCCATTTCCGGGTGGCCTCTTCCACAGGGACCCTTCAGCTCTCAGACCAAGAGGGTGTCCCAGGAGGAACTCTCCACTTCCCAGGTGGCCCCTTCCACAGGGACCCTTCAGCCTTCAGGCCAAAAGGGTGTCCCAGATGGAACTCTCCATTTTCCGAGTGGCCTCTTCCACAGGGACCCTTCAGCCCTCAGGCCAGGAGGGTGTCCCAGGAGGAACTCTCCACTTTCAGGGTGGCCTCTTGCACAGGGACCCTTCATCCCTCAGGCCAAATAGGGTGTCCCAGGAGGAACTCTCCATTTCCGGGTGGCCTCTTCCACAGGGACCCTTCAGCCCTCAGGCCAAAGAGGGTGTCCCAGGCGGAACTCTCCACTTTCCAGGTGGCCTCTTCCACAGGGACCCTTCAGCCCTCTGGCCAAAGAGGGTGTCCCAGGAGGAACTCTCCATTTCCGGGTGGCCTCTTCCACAGGGACCCTTCAGCCCTCAGGCCAGGAGGGTGTCCCAGGAGGAACTCTCCACCTCCCAGGTGGCCTCTTCCACAGGGACCCTTCAGCCCTCAGGCCAAAGAGGGTGTCCCAGGAGGAACTCTCCATTTCCGGGTGGCCTCTTCCACAGGGACCCTTGAGCCCTCAGGCCAAGAGGGTGTCCCAGGCCAGGAGGGAAAGGCCCCACCCACACAGTTCACTCCCCAGTCACCAGGTGGCATTTGGGCTCAGAGGAGACTGGGCCCTGGCAGACGAGGGGTGCTCCCCCAGGGGGCTCAGGGCATACTGACCACTGGAGAGGGAGGGGCGCCACCCACGGGCCCAAGAGGAGACCCACTGGGCACTGCTGGTCGAGGGGTGCTCACCCATAGGACCCAGAGGGGTCTGAGCCAGGGGCGCTCAGCCTCAGGACACAGAGGACACTGGGGACCATCGGGCGATGGGCGATCACCCGAGGGCCCCAGACCTCACCGGTCCCTGGCGCGCCTAGGGGGCTCGCCCCAGAGGCCCGGGCACATCAAGGACCCTCGGGCAAGAGCGCTCACCAGCAGGGCTCACCATATCCAGCAGGCTAGACCCAGCCCTGCCGAAGGGAGGGGCGCTCAACCCTAGGAACTAGGGAAGCCTGGTCCCAGGAGGGCCAGGGTGGACCCCCTCCACACTCAGGGCCTCACGGGCCCTGCTGGGTGAGGGGCTCTCACCCCCAGGACCACAGCAGCCTGAGAGCTGGGGGCCGAGGGTGCTCCACCCCCAGGAACCCTGGAGAATGAGCGCCCCTGGGAGAGGGGCGCTCACCCACAGGGCTCAGAATCCTGGGGGCACCTTTTGCGGAGGGTCCCTCGGCCCCAAGTCTCACTTACCTGGGCCAGGGTGGGACAGTGGTCCCCTTTCACGGGGCTCAGCAGGGTCCTCCATGACGGTGGACAGATGTCCCCTGCCAAATATCCCCCCTCCACAGTCCTGCCCAGGTGGGCATTGCTCCAGATCCAAGGGTCCCACAGGGTTCTTCCCTGGGGCCCATCGAGCCCCCGGTGGTGCGTCCCAGGAGATCCTGACAAGCCTTGGAAATTGGCCCCCATATCCAGGGGACCTGGGCACCTTGCGCTCATGCAAGGGAGCACAGCCCCATGGTCCAAAAGGACAGAAAATGCCATGTCAGGCTGGATGCATCCGGGTCCTGGGTGCCCTTGCAGTTGACATCCCCTGACAGTGGTATTGAGGTGGCAGGTTTTCTGCACAAGCCTGCCTGCAGGGCCGCACCAAAGGCCAAGGGAGGTGTTTGCCAGGAGGAACTCTCCACTTCCCAGGTGGCCTCTTCCACAGGGACCCTTCAGCCCTCAGGCAAAAGAGGGTGTCCCAGGAGGAACTCTCGTTTTCTGGGTGGCCTCTTCCACAGGGACCCTTCAGCCCTCAGGCCAAAGAGGGTGTCCCAGGAGGTACTCTCCATTACCGTGTGACCTCTTCCACAGGGACTCTTCAGTTCTCAGGCCAAGAGGGTGTCCCAGGAGGAACTCTCCACTTCCCAGGTGGCCCCTTCCACAGGAACCCTTCAGCCCTCAGGCCAAAAGGGTGTCCCAGATGGAACTCTCCATTTTCCGGGTGGCCTCTTCCACAGGGACTCTTCAGCCCTCAGGCCAGGAGGGTGTCCAAGGAGGAACTCTCCACTTTCCTGGTGGCCTCTTCCACAGGGACCCTTCATCCCTCAGGCCAAATAGGGTGTCCCAGGAGGAACTCTCCATTTCCGGGTGGCCTCTTCCACAGGGACCCTTCAGCCCTCAGGCCAAAGAGGGTGTCCCAGGAGGAACTCTGCTTTTCCGGGTGGCCTCTTCCACAGGGACCCTTCAGCCCTCAGGCAAAGAGGGTGTCCCAGGAGGAACTCTCCACTTCCCAGGTGGCCTCTTCCACAGGGACCCTTCAGCCCTCAGGACAAGAGGGTGTCCCAGGAGGAACTCTCAATTTCCGGGTGGTCTCTTCCACAGGGACCCTTCAGCCCTCAGGCCAAGAGGGTGTCCGAGAAGGAACTCTCCACTTTCCAGGTGGCCTCTTCCAAAGAGACCCTTCAGAACTCAGGCCAAAGAGGGTGTCCCAGGAGGAACTCTCCACTTTCCGGGTGTCCTCTTCCACAGGGACCCTTCAGCCATCAGGCCAAAGAGGGTGTCCCAGGAGGAACTCTCCACTTTCTGGGTGGCCTCTTCCACAGGGACCCTTCAGCCCTCAGGCCAAAGAGGGTGTCACAGGAGGAACTCTCCCCTTTCCAGGTGGCCTCTTCCACAGGGACCCTTCAGCCCTCAGGCCAAAGAGGGTGTCCCAGGAGGAACTCTGCATTTCCGGGTGGCCTCTTCCACAGGGACCCTTCAGCCCTCAGGCCAAAGAGGGTGTCCCAGGAGGAACTCTCCTTTTCCGGGTGGCCTCTTCCACAGGGACCCTTCAGCCCTCAGGCCAAAGAGGGTGTCCCAGGAGGAAATCTCCATTTCCGGGTGGCCTCTTCCACAGGGACCCTTCAGCCCTCAGGCCAAGAGGGTGTCCCAGGAGGAACTCTCCACTCTCTGGGTGGCCTCTTCCACAGGGACCCTTCAGCCCTCAGGCAAAAGACGGTGTCCCAGGAGGAACTCTCCACTTCCCAGGTGGCCTCTTCCACAGGGACCCTTCAGCCCTCAGGCAAAAGAGGGTGTCCCAGGAGGAACTCTCCATTTCCGGGTGGCCTCTTCCACAGGGACCCTTCAGCCCTCAGGCCAAGAAGTGTCCCAGGAGAAACTCTCCCCTTTCCAGGTGGCCTCTTCCACAGGGACCCTTCAGCCCTCAGGCCAAAGAGGGTGTCCCAGGAGGAACTCTCCACTTTCCGGGTGGCCTCTTCCACAGGGACCCTAGAGCCCTCAGGCCAAAGAGGGTGTCCCAGGAGGAACTCTCCACTGTCTGCGTGGCCTCTTCCACAGGGACCCTTTAGCCCTCAGGCCAAAGAGAGTGTCCCAGGCCAGGAGGGAAAGGCCCCACCCACACAGTTCACTCCCCAGGCACCAGGTGGCATTAGGGCTCAGAGCAGACTGGGTCCTGGCACGCGAGGGGCGCTCCCCCACAGGGCCCATGGCATACTGAGCACTTGCGAGGGAGGGGCGCCACCCACGGGCCCCAGAGAACACCCACTGGGCACTGCTGGGCGAAGGGCGCTCACCCATAGGACCCAGAGGGGTCTGAGCCAGGGGCGCTCAGCCTCAGGACACAGAGGACACTGGGGACCTTCGGGCGAGGGGCGCTCACCCGAGGGCCCCAGAGCTCACTGGTCCCTGGCGCGCCTGGGGGGCTCGCCCCAGAGGCCCGGGCACACCAAGGACCCTCGGGCGAGGAGCGCTCACCCGCAGGCTCCTGAGGACAAGGAAGCCTGATGGGCGCCCCCCAAGCCCCCGCAAGACAGGCGGCTCAGCCAAAGGACCCCGAGGACACTGGGCACTGAGGGGTGAGGGGCGCTCACCCGCAGGCCGCAGTGCAGACGGAATGCTAAGGACCCAGGTGCCCTCCCCTAGCAGGACCCTGGGGAAAGGGAACAGGGCTGTGACACTGGTGTGGGGGTGGGGGACCGCCATGCAGGAACCTGCAGGACCCAGGGGCCCTCCCCTAATAGGACCCTGGGAAAGGGAACAGGGCTGTGACACTTGTGTGCGGGTGGGGGACCGCCATGCAGGAACATGCAGCACCCAGGGCGCACTGAGCACTGCAGGGCAAGGGGATC
>NW_026692883.1:0-5413 GCF_021218885.2 Marmota monax | reverse complement strand
CTATCTGATCATAATGGAATGAAACTGAAAATCAACGATAAAAGAAGGAAGGAAAAAGCATACATCACTTGGAGAATGAACAATAGGTTACTGAATGATCAATGGGTTATAGAAGATATCAAAGAGGAAATTAAAAAATTCTTAGAGATTAATGAAAACACAGACACAACATATCAGAATCTATGGGACACATTGAAAGCAGTTCTAAGAGGAAAATTCATTGCTTGGAGTTCATTCCTTAAAAAAAGAAAAAACCAGCAAATAAATGATCTCATACTTCATCTCAAAATCCTAGAAAAAGAAGAGCAAAACAACAGCAAAAGAAGTAGAAGGCAAGAAATAATGAAAATCAGAGCTGAAATTAATGAAATCAAAACAAAAGAAACAATTGAAAAAATTGACAAAACTAAAAGTTGGTTCTTTGAAAAAATAAACAAAATCGACAGACCCTTAGCCATGCTAGCGAAGAGAAGAAGAGAGAGAACTCAACTTACTAGCATACGGGATGAAAAAGGCAATATCACAACAGACACTTCAGAAATACAGAAGATAATCAAAAATTATTTTGAATCCTTATACTCCAATAAATTAGAAGATAGTGAAGGCATAGATAAATTTCTTAAGTCATATGATCTGCCCAGATTGAGTCAGGAGGATATAGACAACCTAAACAGACCAATATCAATCGAGGAAATAGAAGAAACCATCAAAAGACTACCAACTAAGAAAAGCCCAGGACCGGATGGGTATACAGCAGAGTTTTACAAAACCTTTAAAGAGGAACTAATACCAATACTTTTCAAGCTACTTCAGGAAATAGAAAAAGAGGGAGAACTTCCAAATTCATTCTACGAGGCCAACATCACCCTGATACCTAAACCAGACAAAGACACTTCAAAGAAAGAAAACTTCAGACCAATATCTCTAATGAACCTAGATGCAAAAATCCTCAATAAAATTCTGGCGAATCGGATACAAAAACATATCAAAAAAATTGTGCACCATGATCAAGTAGGATTCATCCCTGGGATGCAAGGCTGGTTCAATATACGGAAATCAATAAATGTTATTCACCACATCAATAGACTTAAAAATAAGAACCATATGATCATCTCGATAGATGCAGAAAAAGCATTCGACAAAGTACAGCATCCCTTTATGTTCAAAACTCTAGAAAAACTAGGGATAACAGGAACATACCTCAATATTGTAAAAGCAATCTATGCTAAGCCTCAGGCTAGCATCATTCTGAATGGAGAAAAATTGAAGGCATTCCCTCCAAATCTGGAACAAGACAGGGATGCCCTCTTTCACCACTTCTGTTCAACATAGTTCTCGAAACGCTGGCCAGAGCAATTAGACAGATGAAAGAAATTAAAGGCATAAAAATAGGAAAAGAAGAACTTTAATTATCACTATTTGCAGATGATATGATTCTATACCTAGCAGACCCAAAAGGCTCTACAAAGAAACTATTAGAGCTAATAAATGAATTCAGTAAAGTGGCAGGATATAAAATCAACACGCATAAATCAAAGGCATTCCTGTATATCAGCGACAAATCCTCTGAAATGGAAATGAGGACAACCACTCCATTCACAATATCTTCAAAAAAAAATAAAATACTTGGGAATCAACCTAACAAAAGAGGTGAAAGACTTATACAATGAAAACTACAGAACCCTAAAGAGAGAAATAGAAGAAGATCTTAGAAGATGGAAAAATATACCCTGTTCCTGGATAGGCAGAACTAACATCATCAAAATGGCAATATTACCAAAAGTTCTCTATAGTTTTAATGCAATGCCAATCAAAATCCCAATGGCATTTCTTGTAGAAATAGAGAAAGCAATCATGAAATTCATATGGAAAAATAAAAGACCCAGAATAGCAAAAACAATGCTAAGCAGGAAGTGTGAATCAGGCGGTATAGCGATACCAGACTTCAAACTATACTACAGAGCAATAGTAACAAAAACAGCATGGTACTGGTACCAAAACAGGCGGGTGGACCAATGGTACAGAATAGAGGACACAGAAACCAATCCAAAAAACTACAACTATCTTATATTTGATAAAGGGGCTAAAAGCATGCAATGGAGGAAGGATAGCATCTTCAACAAATGGTGCTGGGAAAACTGGAAATCCATATGCAACAAAGTGAAACTGAATCCCTTTCTCTCGCCATGCACAAAAGTTAATTCAAAATGGCTCAAGGAGCTTGATATCAAATCAGAGACACGCCGTCTGATAGAAGAAAAAGTTGGCTACGATCTACAGTCGGTGGGGTCGGGCTCCAAATTCCTCAATAGGACACCCATAGCACAAAAGTTAATAACTAGAATCAACAAATGGGACTTACTCAAACTAAAAAGTTTTTTCTCAGCTAAAGAAACAATAAGAGAGGTAAATAGAGAGCCTACATCCTGGGAACAAATCTTTACTCCTCACACTTCAGATAGAGCCCTAATATCCAGAGTATACAAAGAACTCCAAAAATTAGACAATATGATAACAAACAACCCAATCAACAAATGGGCCAAGGACCTGAACAGACACTTCTCAGAGGAGGACATACAATCAATCAACAAGTACATGAAAAAATGCTCACCATCTCTAGCAGTCAGAGAAATGCAAATCAAAACCACCCTAAGATACCATCTCACTCCAGTAAGATTGGCAGCCATTATGAAGTCAAACAACATCAAGTGCTGGCGAGGATGTGGGGAAAAGGGTACACTTGTACATTGCTGGTGGGACTGCAAATTGGTGCAGCCAATCTGGAAAGCAGTAGGGAGATTTCTTGAAAGCTGGGAATGGAGTCACCATTTGACCCAGCTATTCCCCTTCTTGGTCTATTCCCTAAAGACCTAAAAAGAGCATGCTACAGGGACACTGCTACATCGATGTTCATAGCAGCTCAATTCACAATTGCAAGACTGTGGAACCAACCCAGATGCCCTTCAATAGACGAATGGATTAAAAAAATGTGGCATTTATACACAATGGAGTATTACTCTGCATTAAAAAATGACAAAATCATAGAATTTGCAGGGAAATGGATGGCATTAGAGCAGATTATGCTAAGTGAAGCTAGCCAATCCTTAAAAAACAAATGCCAAATATCTTCTTTGATATAAGGAGAGTAACTAAGAACAGAGTAGGGATGAAGAGCATGAGAAGAAGATTAACATTAAACAGAGATGAGAGGTGGGAGGGAAAGGGAGAGAAAAGGGAAATTGCATGGAAATGGAAGGAGACCCTCAGGGTTATACAAAAGAACATATAAGAGGAAATGAGGGGAAAGGGATAAATAATACAAGGGGGAGAAATGAAGGTCAGTAGAGGGGGTAGAGAGAGAAGAGGGGAGGGGAGGGGAGGGGAGGGGGGGTAGTGGAGGATAGGAAAGGTAGCAGAACACGACAGTCACTAGTATGGCAATATGTAAATCAATGGATGTGTAATTGATGTGATTCTGCAATCTGTATATGGGCTAAAAATGGGAGTTCATAACCCACTTGAAGCAAAGTGTGAAAGATGATATATAAAGAACTATGTAATGTTTTTAACTTCCAACAATAAAAAAAAAGTGCTGTCCAGAGATGCATTTCAAGACTCTCAGCTCTCTGCAAATGCTGACAAAACAGCTTTAGGAATCTCCAAAAACTCTCTGAGAAAGAGCCACAGGTGCTTGCTGTTGGATGTGGGAGCACAGCAAATAGTTGGAGAGGGGAGGTGTTCCCAAATAACAAAATAACTGATGGAAAACTGGGAACAGCACCCACATTATTTGCAATAGTGGCTGTTTTTCCAATACTCAGCTTTCAAAGGCCCCTCTGCCCAATCTCAGCACCAATCACCCTGTTTGTGTCCCTCAATAATTGTATTGACTACTGGTCTTGATTTTCAAATCACAGGGCTCTATGTGTGTTATCCACACAATTACACAGGGTTTATCACACAGAAGCAACAGTGTTCAAGGTGGCTGTGTGAGGTAGGGCTGACAGGAGACCCCTGGAGAGCCAAGTCTTTGCCTATTCTTTCTTAAAGACTTCATTGAACCCACTGACCTAAATGAATTGTGGATTCTTCTTTCTGTTCTATCTTCACAGAGTATACCCCTTAATAAGCAGGGGGAGATGGCAGGGTCATAAGGATGAATCAGCACATATATAGGGCCATTATTGGAAAACACATTCAAAGTAAATAATAAGCTGGAAGTAGATAAAAGGCATAATCTTTGCATTTGAAAATTGTCATGCATTTTCTGTACAAACTCTCTGTTGCCCTTCTCTATAGGACAGGAGACTGTACATTAGGGAAGATAACAGGCAGCAATTTTCTGCCCTAGTTGCAGTCACACCATTTGGGGGGAAATTCAGAATATCTTTCAGACTTTCTGAAAGTAAATGATATATCAATGTATGACATACATTCAGAAATGTGCAAATATTGTGATTGTACAACTCAAAAAAATTTCACACAATTCACATAACCACATAACCAGCATCTAGGCAAAGAACTAGAAAGCCCTTTGTGTCCCTCAAAGTAAGTAGCCACCTGACATAGTCACTCTGCTATCTTCTGATACCATAGATTAGTTAGCCTGTTTTTATACTTTATATATGAAATCATACAGTATGTATTCTATTATATCTGACTTCTTTTTCAGAAACCTGTTTGTGAGATTCCTCTGTGTTTTTTTTTAGCAGAAATGTATTCATTGACCATTGCTTTAAAAATATTACCTTGTGTGAATATACTTCAATTCATTTAATTATTTTGCAGTTGCCAGACATCTGGGTTGTTTGTAATTTGGGACTCTTGAATAATGCTGCCATGAACATTCTTGTGCATACAAATTCTTGCACATGTCTGGCAACATCTAAAGATTTTTTTGCTGCTTTATATGAGGAATTATATTGCTCTTTTACAGAGTTATTTTTGAGTTTTGTATATTTATAAATGTAATTATACATGAACAACTCAAATGAGGATGGTATGAATTCATGGGTGTTAGTTAATGCAATTGAATTAACAGAAGAGCATCTTCTACCATGGCAACCCCTTCTTCTAGTCTAATAATATGATTGCTATTTTATCTAGCATGTATCTTTTTAAGGAACTTAATAAATTATTATTTATCTTATTCATGAGCACTCTGTGAACCCATTGTCAAAACTGAGATGACAATCCCCTCCCAACAGGTATGTAGGTAATCTCCAAATCCTGTATGTTCTTTTTACAACCAAATAAGATGCTAGAAACTGCCCTCCTCTTTAGAACTCTCTACTCTTCATTTTTTTAAATCCAATGCAAAGTCTTACATTTTGTATGAGTCGTTTTTCAAAAACATTGCCAGATTAGAAGACTCACCTAGGAAACTTCTCAAAATAGATTCCTAGTTCAACCG
>NW_026692882.1:0-5500 GCF_021218885.2 Marmota monax | reverse complement strand
TGCTGAGGGCCATTGCTAAGTAAGAATGATGCATGGCATGACCCAGGTCATTTGCAGTGTCATTGCATGTAAGGTGACCTTGCTCAAGGACCAGGGCAGATCCGGGTTTAGGGCGGATCGGGGTTTAGGGCGTTCCCGGTTTGGGACAATCCGGGTTTAGGGCGGTTCCAGGTTTAAGGTGTACCCTGCTGGGAATAGGGCATATCCTGCTGCCTCAGGTTTGCCTGCTCCTTGAGTTCCCTTTGAGTTCTCATTGAGTTCTCATAGGATTCAGAGAGTATTTGGGATTTTGCCCAGAATGTGATTGGGGCCCGGAACGTGAATTACCCCAGAACGTGTTTGTAGAGTGCCAGTGTGAGTTCGGGAATAAAGAATTGCTGTTTGAATCTACAAGGCTGTGAGTGGCTCGTGATTTTATGCCCAGCCAGACTGCAGCAGGTGTGAATTCAGGGTACTGAGAAAAGAAGGAAACAAAGCTGATGGAACTTTGAATTATTGGAAAATAAGCAAAATCAATCTAAGACCTAACTTTTTATTTGATTGTTAGAAGAATTCAGCAAAAGAAAATTCTGGTATAGTATTGGATACCAATGGGCCAACCACATTTTAAAAATAGCAACTTTACAGACAATAAGAAAAAAAAAAAGAAAACTGTTATCTTTGACCATTAAGATTATCTCATACAAACCATGTACTTATAGTCCTGCTAAGCACATAGACACAAAAATTACTGGAATGATGGGAATAAGATACCTCCACCTCTTTTGCTCCTGAGGAGTGAACCAGGCCACTAAAACTGAGTTGCATCCTGAGACCTTGATTTTTATCTTGGTCAGGGTCTGGCTCCATTGCCAGGTAGACTTTGGATGCTCTGCCTCAGCCACCTGAGGTGCTGGGTTCTATGTTTGTGGCACTGCAGCCACTTTTTTCATCATTATTTTTTTCTTCTTTGAGTTTATAATGAACATGGTCACACCAAAATAAGGTCAGAACTCTTCAACGGCTAATTTGGTTTTCTATGATGATTCAAAATGCTTGACCACTATGAAAATGTACAAAAATATGAAATGAAAATAAAAAATTTCCATTTTTAAAGTACTTTGAAGAAGAAAAAAGAATCGTTCTGTGTTGCAAATTCATATTGTGGTTTTGGTTGAGTGGAGGGAGAGCTCAGGTCATCTGCCAATGGTGCTGACCAAAGTGGGCCTGTGGGACTTTCTATTGGAAAGTGACCATGTTTAGATTAAGACAGGAGGTGAAGAGTGACTAGGTCACATGACATTTAAAAACATCTTAACTTTTCATTCTTTCTCTCCTTGTTTACTTTTCTTTTTCTTTTTCTTTGGTGCTAGGGACTGAAAACAGTGGTGCTTTACCACAGAGCTTTATCCTTGGTTCTCTTCATTTTCTATTTTGAGACAGGGTCTCACTATGCTGCTTAGTCTAGCTAAAATGCTGAGGCTGAGGCTCCAATTTGTGATCCTCCTGCCTCAGCTGCCTGCCTGTGTTGATGGGATTAAAGGCCTGTACCACCATGCCTGGCTTGTTTTTTTTTTTTTTTTCCTTGCTGACTTGGCGTCCTCATTGGTATCAACATTGCCATCCACATCACCTTCAGCTGCCTGTTTGCCATAGGTACCGCAGCCTCCTCCTTGACATCTCCATCCCATTCCTCACCATCACCTTCCTGCCCTTCTTCATCTCCCTCCTTGTCTGCCTGGTCTCCTGTTCCCCATCATGCTCATTAGCATTCCCATTAGCAAGGGCTCTTCCATTCTGACTCTGCCACAATTTCCTTTTTCTCACTAAAGTCCTTGGTGGTGATCTCAGAGCTGGTGCACATGGCAGCATTTTGCATAGTGGGTAAGTCATGATTCCATGCAGAGGGTCCAAAAAGAAAACATGAGATCTGGATTTTGGAGCTAGACCTGCCAGATTCCAGGGCTGAAGAATGCCATCAGCAGAGGGGCTGTGGCTAGCACGAGTAGAATTCTGGAATAATAAAGATAGCTTTTGAAGCCCCTGGTGGCTCAACCCAATTTTGGTTTGCTCTACTCTCTCAGTCGCTAATGTTATTCAAGCCTTCTCTTTCCCAAAATATTCCTCCATATACCACAAATCACCTTTATTGCCTCAAATGACAGGTTGAGGTGTCCAAACAGAAATTACAGGACCCATATGCAGTCATTCTACACAAAAAGACCTCCATGTATTTATTTGACCATCAATCTTTTCCTTATGCATTTTCTTCATTTTAGATGCAGAGACACCATCTATCCTGGGATCAAGTTAGAAAATTACGTTCCTCTCCCCTTCCCTTTAAAATTTATCTTCTGTAGTGCTGCCATTAACTTACCCAGTTGCAAACATTTTTTATTATTTATTTATTTATTTATTTTTCGGTACTAGGTGTTGAACCCAGAGGCATTCAACCACTGAGCCACAAATCCAGCCCTCTTTTATATTTTATTTAGTGATTAGGGTGTCACTACATTCCTTAGGGCTTTACTGCATTATGGAGGTTGGCTTTGAACTTGCAATCCTTCTGCTTCAGAGACCCTGCGATTACAGGTTGCACCATCATGCCTGGAAAACCTTATTTTCCTCTGCTTTCTCTTTTTGTAGTCAGTCTCCTCAGAGTTTGACATCAGGTAATTTAGTTAATCACTTTGAGCTTCAGGACTCATCTGTATGATCATGTACATCCCCATAGGGCTGCTAGGAGATAATGTGGAAAAAATCAGATCCAGCTGCAGAATTAGCCTTCAAACATTTGGAGGTTCAATCCCTAGCAACAAAAAAAAAAAAAAAAAAAAAAAAAAGAAAGAAAAGAAAAAAAGCCATTTGTTTCAATAGAAAGAGAGGCAGGCAGATCACTCTGATTCAGAAGAGTGAGAAACAACTGTCAAATATGTATTGCATTCTCTACAGGTGAAGTACCAAAAAAAAAAAAAAAAAAAAAAAAAAAAAAACCTTCAAATTATTATTACCTTCTCCCCACATGTGGGAAAGTACAAAGTCCCAGAGCTGTGAAGAAAACTCAAAGGCCTGCAGTTTTTCCATTTGTGAAATGAAGATTGTTTTTTCTATTACAGGACTGTATAAAGAACAGGATGAATTAAGCGGGCTCTGTGGTGCATACCTGTAATTCCATACCTGTAATTTTGAGGTTGAACCAGGAGGATTGCAAGTTGGATGCCATCTTCAGCAAATCAGCAGAACTCTTACTCAAAAAAAAATTCCTAATGGATGTGGCTCAGTGGTAGAGTGCTTCTGAGTTCAATCCACAGTACTGACAAGAAAAAGTATGTATCTATTATTATTTTTGACAACTGATCTAAAGATCATAAAACATAACCTTATCTCTTATAATGTTCCTATTGTTCCTATGTCCTTATTCAATTTCAATCTATGGCCTCTCCTGCTTCTAAGCTCAGTACTCCATAATAAATACCCTATCAAGGGATGCAACTCACCTTTGAGTCAAGAATGATGAGAGTGTGATAGAGGAGCACAAGGGTTTAGGTTCAAGGTCAGGGGCATACTATGGCTTAAACATCTCTGTTTCATTATCCTCAAGTCCAGGTGGGGGGAAAATAGTACCCTAGCAGGGGTGGAGGGAGGAGGGGGTTTGGTGATGAGCAGGAGATTGGGCTCAGAGGTAGAGCACTGGCTTACCTTGCATGAGGCACAGGGTTTGATCCTGAACAACACATAAAAATAAAGATATTGGGTCCACCTGTAACTAAAAAATAAATACTATAAAAAATAAGATTAGTTTCAGTGGATGCTCAATGAATGAAACTAGGATTTGCTGAGGTAGGTGTAAGGGTAAACGTAATCAGATGTGTCTAGGGTGGGCTGCAGGCTAGGGCGGGACCAATTCTGCTGGCTCATTTCCCTATTGGGTGGGCTGGTTGTGTCTCTCAGGGGCCAGGCCATCTGAGGGCATGTCTAGGGTGGGCTATATTAATGGATGCTGCTCCAGAGTTGCTCACTTTAGCACTGAGAAGATGAGGAGCAGAGGTTCAGCATGACTTCCAAAGGTGAGGTTCTTTGGTAGAGGATTAAGATGTGTTTTTGTGGCAGGCTGTGGACTACATGAACTAATATTGGGGCATAGGGTGTTTGAGCTTCCTCCTCTTCCTTCTACTTCTCTCTCTCTCTCTTTTTTTTTTAGGGTGCTGGGAATTGAACCCAGAGCCTTATGTGAGACAAGCACTCCACCAACTGAGGTATATCCTCAGCCCCATTTTTAATGGGCAGCTTTGGGTGTCAGGGATAGCCCCTGTTACTGACCGATTTGTCTATTGCTGCTGCACAGTGGAATTGTGGAGCATGGCTACTACAAAGACACTTATATTTAAAAATTAGCCACTGGTTACATTAAAAGAGATTTCTTTTATTTCAGAGAGATATGGAAGTATTTTCAGGGCAACAATATGTATGGGATTCCCATGAAATCAATGAAGGGAAATGCTAAGGAGATGAGGCGAATGATAGGGTGGATCAAATAAAATAAAATGGCCAGGAACTGCTTGGTGTTAAGGTTGAGGGATAAGTTTATGTTCTTGTTCTTTTTCTTCTTTCCTGTGAGTTAAAATGTTGGCCAGTTGCCATGATATGCACCTGTGATCCACATACCCCAGAGGCTGTGGCATGTGGATCCTGGCTTCATGGTCAGTTCAGGTGTTTTAAAAGTTAATAGGAGTGAAGCCAGTAAAAGGCTGGGAGAAAAAATATAAATAAATAATAATCAGCAGAATAGCCTGGGGAGAGGCTCAATAGTAAAGTGCTTGCTCAGCATTTTAGGCCTGCAAGTGTGAGGCAGGCAGTCTGAATCCTTGGGTTCCATCTGGCTACCTCCCCCATCAAAGAAACAAAAAGTAAAGAAAGGCATGGGTATAGCTGAATGGTGGGGTGTTGCCAGCAAGTGGCAGGTTCTGTATTCCATCTCCAGAATCCCAAGGCAGGGAGGGGTGAGAAACTACATTGCAAGAATTTTATGAGTGGTCCTGGGGATTGTTTTTCAAATACACAATTTAAAAATTTAGAAATAAGTTGGAACATTTTTAACCTAGGATAGTGGAAGAGATTTTGGCAGGCCAGTTTTTTAGGAAGTGCACACACAAAAGTCTTGATTTGAGGCTCTAATTTCTTTTTTTTTAGATGAGCCCTAGTTTAGAGGAGAAGGTTGTGGGGTCAGCTGAAGCTGTTTTGCAACTTATACACAACACTCCTCCTCAGCTGTACATAGTATACCCAGGAGTCCACTGGCCACATGGTCTTAGAAGGAAAAATATGCATCAAAGGGCCTCCAAAACAGTGATGACTCAACAGCAGTCACTTCTGGCTGTGAATCTGCCATGGATCTCTGGTAAGCAGGTGGGAGAGTCCATGCTTTTGTCCATGGGGCTAGAGTGATCCAAAGGACTGTCTCTTTGGTTGCTCCTCCTCTTACTGAGCTTTCATTTGAAAATCCTCAAGTCTTTCAAATACT